>NC_056743.1:60751210-60908710 GCF_019279795.1 Protopterus annectens | reverse complement strand
TTTAATCCTTTCCTAAAAAAGACTATAGGGGTGGCAAGAGTCTTAGCCAGTATCCGGAATGCCAGGGGTGACAGGTGCAGGCCATCTCTGGAAAAGCATTATGGTCTGTCGACCATGTTGTCCCTGGCAGACAGATACTGGATCCCCTTAGAATGACACTAGAAGCTTAGCCAATTGTTGAAGTCAATCATTTTGTCCTTGTACTGCGGTATCATTCTGGGTGATGACGGGATGCTACTCAGGGCTAGGGTCATACCTGCCTGGGCTACAAGATCAGAAAGCTCTTCCATGTCTCTTTTCATGTATTCCAAGGAGGTACGTCTCTGGTCATTCACACTAACATGGACAGTGACAGAGTCATATTTGTACTTGTTGTGGAGTGACCTGAGTGCATGGGTTATGTGGCGGATCCTGGCACCTGACAGGCAGCTGACAGTAACCATCTCCTTGTTTAGCCTGGTGAGTGGGACATCAGTGTGCCTGACTATAAAGTCATCTATGATTAGTGTGCTGGGTATGTTATTTTGCCTTATGGGCTGTGGTTGAGTGGCACACTGAGTCTGTGGACTGTGTGTCATTTGGGTTGTGTTGGGGGTGGAGGTTGCTTGCATTTCTGCTTTGCAGGTCTCTGTTGCTTGAGCAGATTATTATTGAGAGCCTCTGCGAATGCTTTTGTGTTTCTGTGTGTGGATTTTGGTGGTGTAGGTTTAGTGGGACTATGTGATGAGTGTGGTGTGGTGCAAGTGTTTACCTTCTCCTCTTGACTGTCAAATCCAGTCTTGGTTGGAGAGAGCTTTACCTCCAGTTTCGCTAGATAAGTGCATCTCTCACAGGTTGTGGCGTTGGGTGGTAGAAGGAGAGGGTTGTCTGTGTACATGAGGCAATTGCTACATTGCCCCAAGATGCCCAGATTCATCAGATAAATAGGAAAGAACACTGGGAGCTGACCCTTGGACATGCCTGAATAAAAAAACTCCTTTCCTGTAGACAAGTGAGGAAAGTGAGTATAAGAGCTGTTTTCCTCTAGGTAAAGAGGAAGGTTGAGTGTTGTAGTAATTTAGTGCTTACAACGAGTGCTGAGCACGACTAACCAAATTCAAGTGCTAAAACTAAGAATCTGTACCTGTATCTTGTGGTAGATAGGTTACCTAGTGCTTATCACTCCCACTGATAAGCTGGCTTCCCTCCAATACAGAAAGGCTGGGGGACTCAGAAGCGTACAAACGGTCCTAGATACTGCAAATTTGTATTTGGACTAGACTATTTACAGGAAAGGTGGAAAAGAAGTGCAAACGTGGGCTTTTAAACCAGAAAGTAGAAAGAGATGGAAAAACTGCCCAAACGGCCAATAAACTATAATTTCTGGGCCAGAAACCACTCTTGTGGTATCTAGGGTACCAAGAGCTTACCAGTCCCATTGCTAAGCTAGAAGGCTTACCTCCAACACAGAAAGGTTTGGGGGGCTCAGAAGCTTACAAACAGTCCTGGATACAGCAAATCTGTATCTGTACTAGACTAGTTACAGGAAAGATGGGAAGCGAGCGCAAACGTGGGCTTTTAAACCAGTAAGTTGAAAGAGATGGAACAGCTGCCAAACGGCCAATAAACTACAATTTCTGGATCAGAAACCACTTTTGTGGTAGATAGGCTACCTAGTGCTTACTACTTCCACTGATAAGCTTCCCAAGAGAGCAACAAAATAATGGGAAAACACACAAATATTACCATAGAGAGAGTGAAAATTCTATAGACTTTAATGAATTTTATTCTAAAATTCTACTTCAGAAGTTCATTTATTTTTCCTTTAAAAATAGGGCATAGTAAGATGCGTGCCCTTTCTCTTTGAATTACTGTTGAGTCCAGAATGTTGGTCATACAGTGTAGTTTTCTGTGTACCAGACAGCTTCACAAATCTCATGTGAAGATACTGATTCAAAAACCTAAATGAAGAATTAAATAGTCTGAAAATAAGGACATACTTTTGAAAATAAGGACATACCTCCAAAAATAAGGAAATCTTGTGCAGAGGTAAATCAGGCCTGAAAGTACTAACATTCTTCATAAACGGGCAATTGAAAGGTCTGCAGCTACTGTCTAACTACTATAAGTATCTCTGACTGCACCACAGGAGGAACAGTCACCATAGTGCACCCTCCACATCAAATTGTTGACTGACAGTTTAATTTTATGGTTGCAAAAGAGATCAGCTCTTTGCTCTATACTAGAATCTAGCCTAACATTGTTAGGTTTAGGATAATCATTGAAACACAATGCATTTCTTAACAAAAGAATGTTAACAGTGGTGCATTCAAGGAAATGTTTTTATCTGTCATGTAGGACAAATTCATCTTTCACATGCAGGGAATGTGACCTTTGCACACCTGTAACCTACACACACAGTTCCAAAAGGGTGGAGAAGTAAGGAATAAAGACTCTGTGCAGTTGATTGTCTCGTGTATAGAAATATTTCTTTGCAAAACATGAAAACTGCAGTTTGAATAAGTGGTGTCCGACTGTGTAGTCTATTAATTTTGTGTATTCTCAGATCTTGGCCAGTGCCAAATCACTGTTCTCATAGCAATGGATGTTGAAATCGCCTCATACTTGTCTGTATATGGTACCTCATTTATATACTCTAATAATTCTGGATGTTCATTTAGGATGGAGTCTGTAAAGCTTTGAATGTCCTTAAATATGGTTTGAATGGTTAACCAGCATTCTTTTCATGTATTGTATTACTGTATTACTTTTGCAGTGGTTTAACATTTTCTCCTTCCTTGCAATTATACCAAAACGACTGCTTACAAAGAGAAATTGTGCTGGGCTTCTCAAAGTTCTCCTGGACTGCATGCCTAGTAGCTACCTAATAGCTACCCATAAACCTCTGACAAAATAGCTGAAGATGTTTTACAAAAATGATGTATCTACTTATTCATTGCATTGTTGCCTCACAGTAAGACGTTGTCCTGTTCGATTCTCAGCTAGAGCGTCTTTTGTGTGGAGACGTGCGTGAATGGGTGTACCTTCGTTGAAAGTTGTGTGTCAGGGCCGGCAACTCGGCATGTAAAAATCTACTGGCAATCATTAGCGGACCGGAGTTCCGCTGTGGCCACTCCTAACCGGGTAAAGCCGAAAGACACAACAACGTATCTACTTATCACAGAGGAAAGAGTAGAATAAGGTATAAATGTGCTACTTCCCAGACTTCAGTATGGATTACCGGTTATCTCCTTTCCCACAACTAGTGCAATTCTAATACAGTCCACAGAATACAAAATTCATACGTTCTTTAATCTGCCTACTAAAGGTGAAGGGGGGTCATCACAGTGTTAGTCTGAAGAGAATCAGTGGCTGCTAGTCATGCCAGGGCCTCTCTTCTTTAACAATTACATTATTGCATGAACATTGTTCCCCAACATTATGGAACAACTTTGAGCTGTGTTCTGCAAGAGGACATGAGGGCAGTACCATAGCTGAGTCATTTTCATGCCAGACAAATTCTCAGTCTGGCACATTCTCAGCCGAGGTTTAAGGGGTGGGGGGGGAGCTTGAGGACAAAAAGAAAAGTCTTCAGTATTTCTGTATCATGTCAGAAGATGTTTGCTAAAACTGTAAGAAGCATACTTCCTACAGGTAAAAGCTCAGACTATGCCATTACCATCAGTGTATATATGGCATTCATTTAAGCACCCCAGTATCTTCACAGCTTCATAACTGAATGCAATTACTGCATTTCTGCCCCTCAGCACCTGCCAATCATGCCACTTAATAGCTTGCCCCTTTTCCCCACCACTGTTGCAGGTCTACATGAGTATACACAACTGCTTAGACATGCATTTATTCTTGCTACGAGTGAAAGATCCTTCACTAAAATAAAACTGCCTTCCTAGAATTGCCAACCTCAAAAAAATAAAGGAAATCAACGTGATAAAAAGTACAAGTAAAGATAATACTGTCAGTAATGAGCAAATGCAAGTTTTATGTTGAAAATGGTTAGATCTGCATGCTGATAATCAGTGTGTGTGTAATCATATGCGAGTAGAGGTAATCCGTGTATGACTGAAAATATGTGGGGCGCCCTAGGAAACAGATATTTTATACAAATACAGTTAGGATTGTGTTTTAAATGCTGTACACAAATACACAGGGTGTGTCCATGTGATAGTTTGTGTTTTTAAAGCAGTCTGTAAGGTGTGTACATTGATACTATATTTTACTAAAGTCAAAAACAACATTCAAGTCATCACATTATATCAGAAATGTTACATAACCTGGTATTACATTTTTGGTGGTTTGTGTATTTTTATAACCTCTGGTAAAGGAAATTAAAATATTTGACCTGATAACATTTCTAATTGTTCTGATAAGCATGACTCCTCTAGTAGTAAGTTACCCTGTATTTTTATTGCAAAACTTTTTCTGTTCACCAATCATTCTCTTGTGGTGTAATCTTGTCTACATAAAATGATGATGCTGTGATTGTTTCTTGTCCTTAACCCCCCCCCCCCCAACCTAAGACCGTTGAAGATGTTGCATAACCATCTACCCTTCCTATCCTGGCCAGAATCTTCACCTTTAATAGGTCCCAAATTGCACTAATAAATATGGTCTTCCCTGGCATTTCTGACACATTACATTCTACCCATCTCGAAACATGTATTTAACAGCTCTGTTTTTCCAGTTCCATTGAAAACACATGACAAGGTTGCCTTAGTTTTAATTAATTTGAAGTACATCTCTTATATGGTATATACTATATTTCAAGTCAGACAAGTCAAGACAGCTTGAAAGCAATGCATTTGAGACTGGTTTCCAATCTTTAACTCATTACATCCAAGTGATGCCTCAAGGTGCATCTGCAGTTAACTCCTACCGACATCTCTAGGTGTCAAAATTTGCATCAGTAATTCCAAAACCATGTTATGTAGAATGTTTTAAAGATTTCATCTTAAAGCTTACACAATGTCAAACTTAACTGCATTAATATTTGATCTCTGGCTAGTGCAGGTAAAGAGATATTAACTATTGTTTTTATGATATTCATTTATATAGATATAGTTTTCACAATGTTCTAAATATGTCAACAACCAAGTAACAGACAAAATTCCTTAACCTCAAATGAAAATTCTCAGATGAATAAAATGCTGCTGACAGTATGTGTGGAACTTGAATGGTTGCTGAGATATTGTAAGCTGTTTTCAAAACATTACAAACATAATCGTTACTCTGTTTATGGAGACTTAAAAAAAAATTCCATTTAATACCTAGAACATAAAGAATACTGCCACTATAAAAGTAGTTTTTTCTAAAGGGTTTGCATTTATACTTTTATAAACCCTATGGTTGCAGAGATACGAACATTTGTTTGAAATGTGAGGACATTATTTGATACTGTCAAAAGGCTTAGGCTCCTCCTATTAGAAGTTACAGTACAAACTTCCTGTACTCCGTTTATGTAAATGAGTTGAGAATAATTGCTTGGACTGAGTGTTGAAATTGCAACTGCCAGAATTATGTCTAATGCTCGAGAACTATCAGTCAAGTAACTTCTGTCAAATGGCTTTCAATTTACCAGAAATTAAAAATGGAGTTTAACTAATGTCAGTTGTAGGGATGAAGAGAAGGGGAACGTCATGAAGGCAGACTGTAAATGATTTATGGGAGAAGACCAAAAGGCCATGGACCACATGTAAATTGTTGCTGGCAATCGTTGCTCCATGAGGAATGTCATTCCACAGGGTACAGCGAAATCTAAGTTGATTTTAGCTTTAAAGAAGTTCAGAACTGCACAGGAGGTGTAATGGCTCACTTTCTCTCTATCTAACAGAAATTACACTTTGTAGGTATGCTCATAGTTCACATTCTCTTAGCATAATAATTCTGGACGAAGGCCCAAAATAAAGGACCGATTTTAAATATTGCTCTTATAAATTTAGAAACTGATAGACTAATTGCCATGCATTGTCAAAAGGATATAAAGTCTGAAACTCAAATGTCTGCCATTATTTAGTGATTTCAGTTCTTAAAGATTTTGTAGAAAACCACTGATTTTATGAAGAACAGATCAATAGTATTAGACAAAAATCTGGATATTTTATGAAATTTTGTTCAGTTGATAGGTACGAGTATGCTTTTAGTACTTGTGTGTTACAAAATATATATTTGTGTAGAGGCACTTTTTTCTTTTCTTAAAAATGTTTTCTGTTGTAATTTTTCTCTCTTGGATTGTGTTGTGTTTTCCATTTCCTAAACATCTGATTTTTGAAAAATACTGCATTATCAACTGAAAAAAATTTTTAAAAAATACTGCTTTGTCATATTTATTGCTGTGTTTTGGGTACTTAAAGGTCTCTTACATCGCTCTTTTCCTTATTTTGTTAGTAAAATTCATTACTATCCCCTATGCCTTTCTTGTTAACTGCATTTGAATTTAAGACCCCCAATATTATTTTCTATAGCTTTGATATCAGTCAGTGGCTTGCCAGGCAGCACAATCTCATTTGTTGATATTAGAAGGCTGTGGGTTCTATCCTTGCAGATCTTTTGTAGATTGAGGGGGTGCTATAGTCCTGAAGTAAAGATTTTTGGATGAGGCTGTGTAGGCTGCCAGCCCAGCTAGCTAGAATTGTGTAAATAATTATGTAATTTGTGAATAGTAATATGATTTGTATGCTTGTCCTACAAATGTAAGAACACTATGTTATGTGCTGAGCTTCAAGAATGTAACCACAGTGCACCCTACTGGAAAAGAACAGAGTTCACTTGCAAAACTTCAAGAAAATAAGTTGACAAGTAAAGAGTTTTATGACTCTGTTTACCACAGCTAGAAGACAGAATGTCTGCAGCTAGAAATTCTTTCTATTGTCTGGAAACAAAAATAATTTCAGATCTCAAAGGCAAAAGTGTGTAACTGTTTTAAGCTTTCCAGTTCTAGGTAAGCTTCTAAGAGATAAGTATGTTTGACAGAGATGTGCTAACTTTTAGCTTGGAAACTGAAGGCAGAGATATCAAAGAATGATGTAATCCATGACAACCCAGCCGAAATGTTTAATAGTAATTTAAGAACTATCTCAGAGAATGAGTCTGTGCATTTTCTATCTTGTCTTTGGACCTGTAAACATCCATTTAACACTTGCATTTGCGTGCCTCTGTAAGTAAGTTATTTAGAACATAGTTTCTCTTAGAGATAGATGGGAATATGGTGAGATCAGTCTAGATATGTTCTGTATTTATGCGAGACTGTCCTGCAATGTTTTAAAATATTTCCTGTGATTCCAAACTCTGTTGTCACTGTGTTATTGCATATTGTCCTGTGCTTTTATTATTTATTAAATATATTTAAACCTTTTAATTGTGGCTGGGTTGTTTAGAGATATTTAAGCTCTAAGAGTACTTGCATATGTATCTGGGGACACTTTACAGGCCACTCTTGAATAACCTTAAAAGCTTGGATAATGGTACATTACACAATAGAATTGGTCACCCTTTGGTAAGAGCCTTATAGTAGCTGATAAGGGGTCTTGGCAGTGATTACTACCTTATACTGTGGGCAGAAGGGGGCATGGCTAGTGAACCTGTGCCAGCCTTCCCCAGGATTGTCTGTGTTTGTATATAAATCAAATCTCAAAAGTGTGTGTGTGTGTGTGTGTGTGTGTGTGTGTGTGTGTGTGTGTGTGTGTGTGTGTGTGTCAGCTACTTTGGCAGAGAGGCAAAGCACTGGTTGGACAGCGAGGGTGCTGGAGGTTTTGGCTTGACCACTCTACTGAGATCTTGACCCTATAGCTGTTCCAGTGGGGAGTCTTATTTGGGATCTAGAAGGGGGGAACCATCCCCAGACTGACTGTGACCTCTGTGTGCTCTTAAGGGAAATTGTACTTTACTGTGTGTGTACTTGCCATCCTCCTTATGTGCACGTCCCTCACTGCTGTTGGTGGTGATTGAGGCTCTTTGATTACTGGGACAGTGCATGGAAGTCGCATATTAATTGTTTGGCAGTGGTGAGATATCCACATCAAATATTAATTGGTTGATGGTGGTGAGTTAGCCACATCCCCATATTAATTGGCTTGTAGTGGTGTGGATATTGAATTCTTGTAGCCTGTGCACAGTGGTCACTGAAGGTGTCTGTACTCTCAATCAGCCATGCAGTGAACATTGAGTTCATATCACAATTGTTTTATTTCTTTTGTTAGCTTAATTAGTCAAAGAGCAGGCAAGCATGTCAGCAGAGGAGTATAGCAAGCTGACAAGGAGCCAGTTGGCTGAGATGTGCCAGGCTAAAGGACTGGCACATGCCAACCTGACTAAAGCAGATATGATTGCAGCTTTAGTCACAGCTGCATCAGAGAATAGCAACCAAGAGGACAATCAGACTGGCCATGGGGATGTACACCTCTGAGAATGGACAGCTCAACCTTTCCACAGAGGACTTAAAAATCCATCTGGAGTTAGAGACTTGAGGCAGAGGCCAAGCATTTGGGAATAGAGGCAATGGAGAGACTGATGTGTCTAGAGACTGGGGACAATGAGAAACTGCTATGCCTGGAAGCTGAGGAGTAGGAGAGGCAGAGGCAACATGAAAATGAGATGTTGACTCTTTGCTAGAATAATGGAGGTAATGGGGAAGGGAGTAACCTAACCCAAGAAGCAACAAAGGGCAGTACATTTCTTCCACAATTTACAGAGGGGGATAATGATAGTTTCATTCATATGTTTGAGAGGGTATATAAACGGTATGATGCTGACCAAGTGCTCTGGGTACAGTTCCTGACCCCCTTACTCCATGCTAAAGCTGTAACTGTTCTTTCCAAACTGTCTGATAATGACTGCTTAAATTATAATGTTATAAAAAAACTGTTTGGTAGAATGTTTTAAGTTAACACCTGAAGCTTATAGGAAAAAGTTTTGTGAGCATAGACGCAAGGCAGATGAAAGTGTGTTTGAATATGTTGCTGAACTAAACACTTATTTCATAGGTGAGTGAGTGGATGTCAGGTCAGCACTTTTGAAGGGCTGGCAGACCTTTTGGTGAGGGAACAAGCTGTTAACGCCTGAGGACATGAGAATCTGTTTAGATGATAGACTATGCTTTCCTGTAGATGAGTTGGGGAAGAAGGGAGACCTATACTGAACAAGCAGGGCATCGCTGAACAGGAAAGGGACACCCAGTGATGATCATGGGTCTAAGGTAAACCATGGTGGGCAGCCCAGACTTCCCCAACAGAATCTCCAGTAGCAGGGGAAGCTACTAGTCCAGGTACACATCCAGGATCTAGGGTTAAATCTTTTAAATGCAACCAGTGAGGCCATAGCCACTGACTGAGGGTATCTGGTAGCATAATCTACTACCACTAGGATATACTTTTTCCCTGTGGAACTTGTGGTACTCACAAGCCCCACAATATCTATAGCCACACTCTGAAATGTCTCTGCAATCACAGAAAGCCATCAATGGAGCTTTCACCTTGTCTCCTGCCTTGCCTACATTTTGGCACTGTTCATTTGTCCTGCAGTACCCGGCTACATCTCTGGAAATCTCAGGCCAACAGAAGTGGTCTGTAGTGGCATATGTCCTAAACCTCAGGACAAGTCTCTGAAAACTCATGGGTTTGGCCCAGGGAAATCTGGAAGAAGCCCAACGGCAGGAAAAAGGTCTTGTATGACAGAAAAGCTTGAGCTGGAGGGTGTCCTGTAGGGCAGTAGAAAATGGTTCTCATTCCTGTCAGACACAACAAGCTGCAAGCAGCATAGGAAGGGACCCTACAAATTGTTAAGAAAGGTAAGTGATGTTAACTACATGGTGGAGCTGCTAGCCAAGAGGCAGGGGCACAAATTGTACCATGTTAACATGATGAAACCTTACCATGATAGGGAGGCCCTTATGCTGAGTATTTGCAGTGGATTGCAGGAAGAGTCTGAGGGGGATCTGATGACCTCCTCAGTGTGGCTCGGGCTGACACTTCAGTGTAAGGGTTAGCAATCTCCCAGCAGCTATCCCCTAACCAGGTTCAAGAAATCCGAGCAGTGCTAAATGAGTTTGGGGATATGTTCACTGGGAAACTAGGGTGCACCCACCTGGTGCAACACTATGTGGATACAGGACCCCAATGACCTATTAGGCAGGCCCCTTATAGGGTACCAGAGATAGTCAAACAGACCGATAGAGGAAATGTTGGAACGAGTGGTAATTCAATAGTCCAGCAGTCCCTGGGTCTCCACAGTGGTGCTGGTACCAAAGAAGGATGGCAGCACCAGGTTCTGTGTGGACTACAGGAAATTAGTCACACAGTCAGATGCTTACTCCGTGCCTAGGACAGATGAAGCCCTAGAACAGCTGGGTGGGGCTAAGTATCTTACCACCATTGGGTTACTAGCAGGTGCCCTTGACTCCCAGTGCTAGAGAGAGGTCACCCTTGGTGACTCCTTTTGGCATGTATGAGTTCACAAAGATGTCCTTTGGGATGAAAAATGCCCCAGCAACTTTCCAGAGGCTGGTGGATAATATCCTAGCAGGAGATTTTTGCCCTTACTTACCTTGATGATATTGCCATCTACAGACATTCCTGGCAAGAGGACCTTTAGCATGTCAGGGAGGTGATGGGCAGACTACAGAAGGCAGGGTTGACCATTTACATCCTGCAAATTTCAGGTGGGTATGCAGAGGTCTCCTACCTGGGACATAGAGTGGGGAGTGGTAAGATCAGGCCAGAACCGAAGTGGAAGCCATTTAGGCATGGCCTGCACCTGTTAACAAAAAGCAGGTGAGGGCATTTTTAGGGACAGCTGGGTAGTACAGAAAGTTTGTCCCTAATTATAGTGCCACAGCTGCTCCTCTCACAGTCCTGACAAGGAAAAATTGCCCAGATAAGGTAGTGTGGATCCCAGCAAGTGTGCAGGCATTCCAGAAGCTTAAAGGAGCTTTGGGAGGACCCCCAGTGTTAGCCAGTCCTTATTACAGCAAAGAATTTGTTGTGCAGGTGGATGTTCCATACCATGGGGTGGGGGCTGTACTCAGCCAGGTCTCCTCAGAGGGAGAAGAGCACCCAGTGGTTTATTTCACTTGCAGGCTCCAACCCAGTGAGGAATGCTATGCAGCTGTAGAAAAGAAATGGTTAGCCATAGTGTGGGTACTGCAGAAATTTCAGCCTCATCTGTATGGAAGGTAATTCACTGTAGTTACAGACCACAATCCCTTAACATGGCAAAATGCCAAGTTACTAAGGTAGAGCCTAGGATTGCAAGCATATGCTATGACAGTGCAGCACCACATTGGGGTTAGCAATGCCAATGCAGATTGGCTGTCAAGACAGCGAATGGGGTAAGGTATTCCCACATGGGCTCAACCCTTTCAAGTAACATTTCTCAAGGATCACTTGAAAAACTAGCTTAAGTTTTCAGGGGAGGGAGAATTGTGAAGGCTGCCAGCACAGCTAGCTAGAATTTTGTAAATAATTCTATGTCATTTGTGAATAGTAATATGGTTTGTATGCTTGTCCTACATTGATGGGAGCCCACTGAACACTGAAGGTGTTGTAAGAGATCTGGTGACACAGGTTCACAGCAACCTCTCCTTCGACCACCACATTACCAATGTGGTCAGAAAGTCCTTCTATGTGGCACATCTCATTACCAAGGGTTTTGCATCTAGGAAGAAAGAGGTCATTGTCTCCCTCTACTCTTCCCTCATTAGGCTAATCATAGAGTATAATGCCTCATTTGGCATGTACCTCACTTGACACATGTAACAGCTGGAAAGGCCACAAAAGTACCTCATGAAGAGGATCCTAGGCCTTAAAACACATGTCCTACATGGACAGACTTAAAAAAAACTCCAGCTATTCTCTGTCTCGTCTACTAAGATGCAATCTCTGCTTCACTTACAAAGCCATGTCTGACCCAGCACTGTTAGAAATGCTACAGCTAAAGAACTCCCAATCCCCCCACACCACATGCTCTAGAGACCCTCAGCCTCATTGCCACAATCAACAGAACATGCTGGAGGGACAGGTTCATAACCCAGAGACTGCCCATGCTCTGGAATAGACTTCCCATACATGTCAAGCAGCGCACCTCACTGGCCCACTTCAAGAGAAATCTTCAGTGGATGGGAAATAGAAAGTTCACCCCGGGGATCACTCCAGTGGCTCTATTTGATTGAGGCACTGGGGATTAACATCGGGTGGCATGATGCCAGGGTGGTACTTTGGGCTAGACTTGTAAAGGCCCTAGGGCCATTAGCCTAGTACACACCTATGAACCTAAATGTAAGAAAACTGTATGTTATGTACTGAGCTTCAAGAATGTAACCGCAGTGCACCCTACTGGAAAATAACAGAGTTAATTTGCAAAATTCTAAGAAAATAACTTGACATGTAAAGAGTTTTACGATTGTGTTTACCACAGCTAGAAGACAGAATGTCTGAAGCTAGAAATTATTTCTGTTGTCTGGAAACAGAAATAATTACAGGTTTCTAAGGTAAAAGTGTGTAACTGTTTTACGACTTCCAGTTCCAGGCAAGCTTTTAAGAGATGTATTTTTGACTCAGAGGTGCTAATTTTTAAGTTTCTGTTAGCCTGGAAACTGAAGGCAGAGGTAACAAAGAATGATGTAATCTGAGATAACCCAGCAAAAATGTTTAATAGTAATTTAAGAACTATCTCAAGAGAGTCAGTCTGTGCATTTTGTATCTTGTCTTTGGACCTGTAAACATTCATTCAGCACTTGCATTTGCTGCCTCTGAAAGTAAGTTGTTTAGAACATCTTAGAGATAGGAATATAGTGAGATCAGTCGAGATGTTTTCTGTATTTATGTGCGACTGTCCTGTAATGCTGTTTTAAAATATTTCCTGTGATTCTGAACTATGTCGTCATTGTGTTGTTATTGCATATTGTTTTGTGCTTTTATTATTTATTATTAAATATATTTAAACCTTTTAATTGTGGCTGTTATTTTTTTTTTTTTTTTTTAGAGATCTTTAAGCTCTTAGAGTGCTTGCATATGTATTTGGGGACACTGTACAGGCCACTCTTGAATAGCCTTAAAAGTTTAGTCACACTTACCATTTGGATAATAGTACATTACACAGTAGAATTGGTCATCCTTTGGTAATGGCCTTATAGAAGCTGATATGCAAGGGTGGTTGGTGGCAGTGATTACTAACTTAGTCTAGGCAGAAGGGGATATAGTTAATGAACTTTTGCCACCCTTCCCAAGGAGTGTCTGTGTGTTTATATATAAATCAGATCTGTGTGTGTGTGTGAGCTACTTGAGCAGGGACACAAAGCACTGATTGGACAGAGAGGATGCTGGAGGTTCTGGGTTGACCACTCGGCTGAGATCTTAACCTTATAGCTGTGTCAGTGGGGAGTCTTACTGGAGATCTGGAGAAAGAGGGAGAAACCAGCCCCAGACTGACTGTGATCTCTGTGTGCTCTTAAGGGAAATTGTACTTTACTGTGTATGTACTTGGAATCCTCCCAGTATGGATGCCCCTTACTGGTGTAGTGGTGAGGATTGAGGCTCCTTAATTACTGGGCCAGTGCAGGGGTGTCACAGAGGCATTAAATTGAGTTCTGATCTTCTTGAGATTAGGAGCTTTAGTGAATGTCTAAGATTATACTAGACTCATCAAAAAGAAGAGCAGAGGAATTTCCCACTTTATCCTCACCATATGTCACCATTTCTTTATTATTACCATATCTGATATTCCCCAAGAAATATGCCGTAGGCCCTGTAAAGCTGACCTGGTCAATATGAAGTAAATAAAGCTGCAATTAATATAACTGCCATTGCCTTGCATCTTTATTGTTTGTGGCATTGATGTTAGTGTTTCAAATGGAGCCTCTGCTGTGACCCACTACTGAGCTAGCTGTCAGGATTGCCCAGGATCAGTTTTCTACCTCAACTGATATTTAAAAATATCGGTCAGTTTTCCTTTAAGATAATATTGGTGTCTATTTCTCCACTGAACTCTTGTCTTTTCTTAGCGGTTTAAATAGGCACACTTTTCCTAGCTAAATTTACCAAGGATTGGTCTGGTCAAGCTAGTCCAGTAAGGTTCAGACTGTTTTCTCATTGAATCTGAATTTACGAGAATGAATTTCACCAGTGCTAGTAGAAATTATATTAATACCAGGTAAGTTTCTTGATCTTTTAAAAGTGAACCGCTCTAATACCAGTGGTGACTTTTAGAAGACTTTTAGAAGGATTCATATAAAAGTGAAGTCCAATTCAGCAGAACCTACTGAATTAAAAAAAAAATAAAAAAAGATGGTGAAATCTGCTATTAATAAAGAGCAGTAAGTACTTTGTTATTAAAATGCCTCTGCACAAAATATAAATGAATTCACTGCATTTAAGACTACTACATAAACTAAAGTAGAAAGAGAAAACTTAACTCTGCACAACCATGGGGACGTCAGCAGCTCCACAGATCTTATTTACTAATAGCACAGTTCATTTTGAGATTTGCAGTAATGTTGTGCATAGCTACAGAAGTCTTTGTTAAGCATCACTTCAGAGTAGTTTGCATCATTGTCAAAAGATTCATTGCAAGCGGTTACATATTCAATATGGTGTACTTGTGTAGAGAAGCAGGCAGGCATGACATGTGGTTAAGGTGCATGGAGGTTCTAATCATAGTCCCAGATGAGGTTCTTTAATATGCTGTCAGGAGCAAAAATAATGGGGAGAACAACTGCCCAAAAATAGACACACATTTTAAATATTGCTGTTATGAATTTAGAACGTTGCTAGAATGAAAATGTTTTTGTTGACTTGCATTTTCTGAAGGATGCGAAATCAGAAACTCAAATGTCAGTCATTATTCAGTGACTTAAATCCTGAGTGATTTGCCAGAAAACAAAATTTGAGGACCAGATCAAAAGTATAAGGCTGAAATTTGAACATTTTGCAAGAATCTCATTTTTTTCTCAAAAAAAATTAGTAAGCTTTAACAACTGGATAACTCAGTATAGCAATTAAAATATATAGAGAAAGTAAACGGATGAGAAAAAAAGCGCAACAAAACCAACTATATACAAGTGTGTCAACTATATATCCAAAACTCTAAATATTCATGAAATGAGATTTGTTACTAACATTTTAGTGGCTGTTTATTTAGCAGTTCTTCAAATTTCATCCAGGTGTTGTCAGAAGTAGTAATCCTGGAAGAAGTTCTAAATGACAAATGTCGGCTGCAGTGCTTATAAATTCTTTCAAAGTTAAGAGTTGATTCTTTTTTCAAAAAATCCGGACATTTGAGAGGTATGAGCAGGTGTTCAGCATGAGTTGAAGTAGTGTGAATGGCTTCAAAGCCGTACTGTACAGATTCCATAAAATTATTTTGTTTTGTTGTACCATATGTTGTAATCTCCACTAATATGACTTGGCACCGTTGTCTAGGAGAGCAGTTCCATTCATTACAGTGGCCTGACCACTATTATATGTGTTTTATGTATTTAATATTTCAATTAAAGACACTAAATGTATTATTGCAATATTGTGCTGCATTATACTTGAAAAATGTTGGTTTGATTTCATTATATATTATACGGTTATCAAAGAATGAACTTCTATGAAGTAGAACCAGATAAGTCTTCACTATTTTATATTTAGACAGATCCCTTTACAGTTCTGTAAGACACTGTCTTATAATTTATATCCTGGACACAGCAGGCACAGTAAGATTATTTTTCTGAATTAGCTGATCTCAGCTGTTTGTACAGTTTGAGGAAGAAAATTTTAGACTAAAGAATCTTGCAGTTCACATAACTGTGATAATTTTCTTTTAATCCTTGCAAACTGTGAGGATTTTAGCAGGTATTTTTTAAAGTGGTTCTAGAATAATGATGAAACACAGTGTGGTATTGGTGTTACAGTTTGATACATTAGACTTAATTGCAAAATAGTGCATGAGCTAAAGTGTTCTCACTGTGAAGTAGCACATACACTGAACAGATTGCAGATGCTGAAGAAGCTTTCCAGCACAATTTATTTTGACCTGCTACAAGTGAGCTCATCCACAGGGCTTGCAGGCATTTGATGACTTTAATTTGCCGCTGCTGCATTCTCTGCTTGACTACCTAAACTAAATGCACAGGAGGGAGCAGTTATGGTGTTAGTTCAGGATATGTTTTTTAAAATATAATAATTTCAACGGCACAGCATGTATCACATAATATATACTTTAAACTAGTTTTATATTTATTTTTTTTTCTTTCCTGAGCAGTGAATAGGCTATACATCATTATCGTCTGTATTTCAAGTTTTGAGTTATAAAAGATAAAGCCTGGTTCATTTTTTTTCCAACTAATATTTGCCAGCATGGTTTGCTGCAATAATAGTTTCTACCATACCTGTCAACCTGGAAACATCAAAAATCTGGACAAAGGCCCATGAAAAATAAGTACAAATCTGTACGCTGGTTAATATAAAATTTGCGTACATAATTATGAAACCTTTCCACTTCAATGGAATTGTGGGGTACCAACTTTCAAATGCAAACTGAACAACAGACAACCAAAATATGGCCCCAGCCCAGACCCTGTAGTAAGTTTTTTTTTCTTTTGAAATGTGTAGCAGTAATGTTCACTGGGAAGGGAGAAGATGATGTATCTTAGGATTTTGTTTTTGGTGACTTTTGTAGTATGTGGGTTTTGTCTTCTGTGGTAAAAGCAAGGCATTTAATGGTAGGCAATATTCTAATCTTAACAAAATATTATCATAGTTTGCTAGGACCTCCAAAGGTCATTCTCCATGCCCTACTGATCAGTGGCATAGCTTGAGTTTCTGCCGCCCGGGGCTGTCTTTGAGTTTGCCACCCTTCCCCATCACAAAAATCATGGTCGAATGGGGCCCCCCATACACAGCCCTCCCCCTGCAGCCATTCCAATGTCCCATTACTTGGCTTTTTCGCCCCATTTACCATAAACACTGCAGTGTGTGTACTGCTTTACTTCTGCAATGATTATTTGGATTTCATTTCAAACTTTTATTTTATAGCACAAACACAGACATCTGCTAAACAAAGGCATATACAGCCTCACAATGAAAACAGACTTGGCATTAAAACTTCTCTTCCTTTGAAACTCACATTCATTAAAACAGTATTGAAATCCGCATTCAAAGAAAATGCATTTGGCCAGTGGTGGTTAAAAATTAACTTTGGGTTGTTTTCTAATCATAGTAGGCCACTTGCACACGAAACATACCAATGAGCACATGTGTATATCTTCCTGATAATATTAAATTACATTCCTTATATAATACAGCACACTTGTTAGAGCGCGTTTTAAATTTGGTTTGAACATATTTCCAGTAAGCAATGAAACAAAATGCATGAACAAAAAATGACAATACTGCTCAGTTCAGAACATTGCCATCATAAAAGTCTACTCAAATTTCTACAATCCACCAGTATCAGTAAATATGCACGATCTCGGAAGAAGTAAAAGTCATCGAAATAATTCCACATTAAAGAGATCTGTAAGATGTGGAACTAATGAAGAGGTTGCTGCTAGCAAACAAGGTAATATTTCATTATTTCATCTACAAATAGTGTCTGTTGCCCTTGAGGAATAAATTGCCTATGTTACATTAAAAAAGTAAGGTAGTAATATTGCAGTAGGGAATGGATGACAAACTGATAAGTTCATAGTTACTAGGTATCTCTGCCAGAGAGGACAGTCTCAGGACTGCAGCATCCACCGATTCTACCCTCTTTAAAAGTACAACACAGTATAGTATCAGCAATCCATCTACATACTGTAGGAGTAGAACCCGCAGCCTTCTGCATCAAAAACAAGTTTTCTACCTGTTGTGCTACTAACACAACCACACTTTGCCTAAGCAGTTCTGCTTATGCCAAATTGGTTTGTGTTAGTAGGGCAACAGGTAGAATACTTGCTTTTGATGCAGAAGGCTGTGGGTTCTATGTCCACTGTGGGAGTATCAAAAGCAAGTGTTCTACCTGTTGTGCTACGAACAATGCAAGCAGACTTGACATAAGCAGCACTAAACTTCTCTCCACCCTGAAGAACTATGCAACACAAGAAATCTGGAAAAAGCCAAAATTTATTGGGGGGGGGGGCAAATGTCCAAAACCAGGGACACATTTTAAACATTGCTTGTATAATCTTAGAAAAGTTGCTAGAATAAAATGTTTTGTGTTATGCATTTCCTGAAAGATAGGAAGACTGAAACTTAAATGGCTATTTAGTGAATTCGGTTAACTTCAACTTCTTACTGATTTGCCAGAAAACCACAAGTTTTAAGATGAACAGACCAAAAGTATGAGCCAAACATTCCGTAAACATTGGACTGTTGAACTATGGTTAACTCTTTGAATCAAAAGTGGTGGTGGTGGTATGGGTAGAGAGTTTAGGGTCTTACAGGTTTAAGTCTGAGTAACTCTCTAGCTAGCAGGTAATATTAACTGGGACATACACACACATCAAGTTGGCTGTTAAGTAATCAAGAAGTACTGCAAATGAAAGCATTGAAGCACCACAGTACAAGTATATGCTAATTGAAAAATACACAGTACAAATGAAATGAAAGCTGACTGTACACACACAGTATTAAAGCGCATTAACGGCAGTTAAAAAGTCTCCATTTAAAGTGCGTTAACTGCCGTATCATCTCCATTTAAGTAACCACATACCTCGTTTAGCTAATCTGCTGGGAAATGAAAGCTGTAGCTTTGCCTGCTGTTAAAAAGTATGAAATATTATCCTGCCCACCCACACAGTACAAAGAACTCCATTTAAGTAAACACACACCTCGTTTGGCTAATCAGCTTTGGAAATGAATGCTGCAGCTTTGCCTGTTAGCTATTAAAAAGTATGAAATAATCTTCTGCCACACAGACTAAAGCGCGTTAACTGTTAAATATGTTCCTGCAGCTGGCCGTTTCTTTTAAGTGTGTACTGTTCACAATTAAGAAGTCTCCTTTAAAGTAAAAGAGAAGCACAGTTTTTCTTACCTGGAGGAGGCCTGCTGTTACATTTGGAGGAATTCAAATGCAGCTGCTCGCACACGATGACCATTACATTTCACATGGAGGAATTCAAATGCAGTTGCTCACATGCTATGGTCAGAAACAAAGTTCAGTGAATTCCTTCAGCCAATTCTGACAGGCTGGCAGGCTGTTCATGGAGCTGACATCATCATGCATGCCTCTGGAGGTGATGACGTCAGCTAAAAAAAAAAAAAAAAAAAAAGCTGGGAAATTCTGAAATTAAGGGGTGCCACTCGGGGAATCTTGGCATCCTATTATTTGGACCTCAACAGTGGTAAAAAATGAGAAATCTGGTTTGGTTGAGAGGTATGGTTACTACCTTTGTAGTTTCAGTTCTACTCACAGATAAACAGTTCATAGATGAGCAGTTCAGAGACAACTGCTTTAAAGTTAATTTTGTTTCTTTAATTGATCCCTCAGTGAGTGAGGCATTCCTAAGGAGAATCGCACAGAAATAAAGGAGTCTGTGACACCCCCAATATGTCATCAAGATTGTACAAGCTATGTGGTTTACAAATATTTTGAAAGCCAGAGAGAGATGCCAGCTCCATTAATGTACAGTGTTAAAACTCCTAACAATAACTCAAGTGTCCTGTGTTCATTTAGTCATATAGGCACCTGCTGGATAAGTTGTGGGGACAATGGGAGTGCTTAACCTTTGGTGGAGGTGTCCTTATGGAAGAGGGGCAGATGTGCTTGGGGGTGGTCCTGAGGGACATGTTCATCTCATTGAACTGTGAACATGGTTGTCTTCAGCAAGTTTATGGAAGCAAGCACATGCATGCTGAGGCATAGTGACATTGCGGTGATGCAGGTTACGTGTTCTCCACCCATGGAAGGGGATAAAAATTTAAAGAATGACCCTTGGGTTGAAGAACACATTAGTATTAAATGTTTTTAGGCTATGTTAAATGCAAAATAATGGTTATGGCCTGTTCTATTTGCAATTTTGTTTTATTTTTCATTTTAAATAATCATATACAGTTTACATGTTTTTTTACACTTCATATTTATATATAATTATTATTTTAACTCTTATCAAACTGCTTTTTAGAATTTATTTGCTACCAATATTATTTTGTGCAGGCATATGATACATCTGTTGTCTCTGCATTTTCAAATTTAGTTTTTACAATGATTAGATGGTCTTTGCGTCTTCATTGATGTAGTCACTGCAAATGGATTATTGTAAATGAGTAATCATAGCTGAGTTGCATGTGATTCATCATGGATAGTTTAAGAAACTTTGATCTTTTGGTCTTATTATTTTGTTTATTTTGATGAAGTGTCTAACCTATGAGAGATGAAGGAAACTTAACTATTCAAATTAAATCATCTTTGTTTTCCCAATTGTGTATTCACTCCTCATTACCCATAGAGGCTGATGTTACACAGACTGACCAATTACTGATCAAGGGGTACACATGACAGGTCACTTAAGTGAGCATAGGCTGCCTGTAACACATCTATGTATACTGCTTATTGAAACACATTACCTCCTCCCCCATCTTTTTTTAATTTTCTCCATTAAATAAATTACTGGGATAAATGATGTATCAATGACCATAGGGTTTATACATGATATGCTCAAATGCTATGCAAGCCGCCTCATCAGTTCCCATTAATGTGAAGTGGGGTTAGATGCTAAAGTTTCGTTGTTTTCAGTTCTGCTTGGTTTTTGTAGGCCTCTAGTACAACAGACTATGTCTCTCCTGTATAAATAAAATGGTAAACACACAAACCAACTATCAAAAAAACACAAACCCCAAGGCAGCAGTTCGTGGAACAACTGATGGAACACAGGGTAGTAATGCCAGCAGTAAATACTTCCACCAAAAAGAACTGATAGTCCAAGTATCAAAAAATTCTTGTTTTTATTCCACAGAGTTTAGCGCTTTCATTCCTAATAGAACTTCATCAGAACTCAGTTTAAAAACAGCAACATCCATATTAATACAATCTTAAAACCAATTAAAAAACAATCACATGTTCTTGCCTACCAATGGTGTCAGTTAAACTTCAGGAGGTTGGCATAATTGTTAAGGTGTTTGCCTTACAGCCAGAAGGTGCAGGGTTTGATTCTCACATGGGGTAATTGGCTAGGCTTAAAATGGTCCACAAGGGAAGTTAGCCTAGTACTAAAACTATGAACTAACTATGAGCTAATTGCTTTAATTTTAAAACGGGAAGTAAAGATAGTGTCATTCAGACCTGGAAAATGTTGCATTTAACACTATTTGCCACTTCAATTCAGTCATGTCCAAATGCTCATCAACCACCCTCCCTTGCAAATCTTTAACGACTCTCTCCACTACCATGAATTTAAAAGTGTGGGTGGGATTTTTTCTAATATGTCTGTATGGTGCATTGCTCAACTTACAATTTTTAATATCTGCACTATGCTCATACATGCAATCACGCAACCTTCTCATAGTTTTACCTATGTAAAAACTTGTATATTGGTTGCATGATGCCAAATAAGCTATGTTTTTTATGTCACAGTTGAATCTTCCCTTTACATAAGTGACATTCCTCACGGTGAAGTGATCACTAGTCGTAATACTTTAACATTGTGAACATGCTCCATATTTTCTAGTTCCATTAATTTTGTATGTTGTTAGAGCTATTAGAGTGCCTAAATTCCAATTGCTGTTTTAAAGACACCCCCTTTCTATATACGAATGTTGGTTTACTACCCATAATATCTGTTAATTTATTATTAACATCCGTATCACTTGCAAAAATATACCAATTTTTTTCAATTGTATTTTTAATAGCCCTACTATCCAAACTATAGGTAGAGATAAAACTCTTATTAACCCTCCGCTGTCTATTTGTGGCCACCATTGGTGAACCATCATTCCCAGTAGTGGTAGAAATACACCATTTTGTCTTTTTCTAACCACCTCACCCTTTAGTATGTCTAAAAAAAAAAAAAAAAAAAAAAAAAACAATGGTTATCCTCTATTGAAAAACATGGACAAAACTCTTGGTCGCATTCAGTCATAAAATTGTCCATGTTCGATACCATGCGTATCACCCTCACCAGTTGGCCCTTGACAATAGCCTCCTTTTGATGCATGGGATGCCAGCTGGTGAAGTGCAAATAGGTGTTAGGAAACGTAGATTTTCTGTAAATGTTGGACACAAACTTCCCCTCAGTTCTATCCTTCAATAATGCAATATCTAAGTAGTGAATGTGTTCACTACTAAAATGTGATGAAAAGGACAAAAACTCCACAGTATTGTCCAAATAAACAAAAAAACTGCTACAGTCTTTCAATGGTATCATGCCATAGAAGGAAGATATCCAAAAACCTAATATACATACCCCAACTTTGGACAAAGGGGCTGTTCAGGATGCATCTGTCTTCCCACTCGGCCATAACATAGTTGGCAAACGTGGGCGCAGGCTGCCCCCATTGCCACCCCCTTAACTTTCCTATACAACTGACCTTCCAAATGTATGTAGTTGTGTTTAAGGACCAATTCCATCAGGTCAACCATTACAACTGTTCTCCAACGTGTCATTTCAAATACTTTATTCAGTTTAAACAAATCCAAACCATCCATAGGGGGAATCGCAGAAAATAGGTTTTTGACATCAATAGTAACAAATATGCCATCAGGATTAAAAGTTGTCTCACTTA
Source organism: Protopterus annectens (assembly GCF_019279795.1). NCBI lineage: Eukaryota > Metazoa > Chordata > Ceratodontiformes > Protopteridae > Protopterus > Protopterus annectens. Next base: position 60,886,040 of record NC_056743.1, on the reverse strand, counting down.
CCTTTCTCAAAAAATCCCATGAATCTCTGCATATCTGTTTTATGTGACCAACTCCATTTTTTAAGTTTAAGTTCAAAAAGTGTGCTATTGAACTTGTCTTTGACCTCCCTCCATCAACAATGGGCCTAAATGGAGGGGTGTTAATGTCTAAATGTATTTTCGGTATTCCAAATATTTGTGCTATCTTTGGTTTGTCATTTCACATATACCTGTATTCATTGATTGATATACCATATCTAGAAGGGCCCTATCTATTTTAGTATAGGCAATGTTAATCTCACATATAGAAACTTCTTCATAAGTTTCTGTAGCAAACAGTTGATTAATTTTATTCAGATAGTCAGTTTTGTCCATTATAATCAAGCCCCCCCCCCTCCCCTTATCCGGTTTCATTACCCTGATGTTATAATCTTTACAAACATCTCTTAATAAATCTTTCTCTTCTGTGTTTAAATTTGCAAAATCGCATTCACTTTTGTTACTAAGTATGTTGCGTATATCCACCTCACACACCCTTTCAAACTATTGAATGAGACCGTGCATAGGAGGGTTGAAAATACTAGGCTTATATAATACATTAACCAAACCAAAAAACTCGACAAGAAACAAAGAAACCAACACTAAAAATGACTTTGAAAGGAACATCGCAAAAAGTTTTACGTGTTTCGTCCACTTTTAATAAGCTTGAAGTTCTTCAGAAATATGTTCACTGAAATGATGTTTTAAATACTATTTCATTAGATCACATGTACCTTAAACCGACCAATCAAAAAATCAAATCGGTTTAAATAACTAAAGTACATAAAATACATAAAATACAACTAACCACCAAGAAAACTGTCATTAATCATAACAGTACAATATAAAAATGTAAAAATATAAAAATATTGATCTATATTAATGTTTACAAATGCAAACACTTGAAATAAAAAATGCAATTAAATTATAATCTCTGTGCCTGTAAAAAACATTTTATATCAATTGCATCGTTTAAACCAGGAAATTCATCTGCATTCAATATATTATATATAAGAGACTATAATTTAATTGCATTTTTTATTTCAAGTGTTTGCATTTGTAAACATTAATATATATCAATATTTTTATATTTTTACATTTTTATATTGTACTGTTATGATTAATGACAGTTTTCTTGGTGGTTAGTTGTATTTTTTGTATTTTATGTACTTTAATTATTTAAACTGATTTGATTTTTTGATTGGTCGGTTTAAGGTACATGTGATCTAATGAAATAGTACTTAAAACATAATTTCAGTGAACATGATATTTCTGAAGAAGTTCAAGCTTATTAAAAGTGGACTAAACGCGTAAAACTTTTTGTGGTGTTCCTTTCAAAGTCATTTTTAGTGTTGGTTATATAATACATTCTCACATTTACCATGGTCACCCATAGGCTTGAATTCAGTTTACGGCAATACACCTTCAAATCTATCAAACTTTTAACTATACTTGCTCTTTTTGCAGGTACAAAAGTTAAATCCTTTCGAGAGCAAGTTAGCATATTTAACTGTCAAACATTTCTGGAAATAGTTAAACAAACTGGTCACCTTCATCGTCAGTCACAGTAGTGTAAAAAGACATACAACCACCAAAGCCACTGGAGGCATTCACAAATTCGTTTACCTCTGATACCACTGTTTGTAGTTATTCGGTTTTGCTCCCTCTCTCCTGTACTGGTCTTCCTGACCATTCACATATCGTTCTTTCTCCTTGTTCATTATTCTGTCTGACCTGCAAAACTCTCTGTTCTCTAAAGGGACCTCACAGCTGTTAGAGTTGTTATGCTGTGTCGTACTATTGTTTCCTGCAGTTTGGGGTGGGACTTGTCTGCCCATGCTATCAAAGTTCTTGTTAGTGTTCCCATAGAAACCAGGTGACCAAGGATATGCTTTGTTGTTGGCATAGTGATCCAAATCCCAATTTAGTTTTTTAATTTTGTTTTGAAAAATATTGTTACACTGTTTGTCAATTTTAGGGAATAAATTATTGTAGTTTGTCTCATAATTACAAAACACAAGGTCTGCTCATATTTTCCTGTCCAAATCATCTATTGACATGGATAATGATTCAAGTTCAAGGCCGTTATAGTTATATATAGCAGTTTTGTAGATGTCTGTTCTGTACTACAAATTAGGGCTGCTCTTGATTTTAATAGGAAAAGAAAATGTTAACACTTTCCAGTGTAGTACTTGATAATTCATTTATATCTGCCTTGAAGGTCTGTATGAATCATTTGGCTAGCTCATTTGTTGCAGGCCTTGCTCTGGTGGACTAGATTATTCCATTTGCCTAAGATCAAACTCTTCTGATTTGGCAAGCTATGTGACATAGACAGCGAAACCACTGACTGCAGTACAGGCAACCAGAGTTTAAGTGGCACTGGTGCTTGAAGGAGCTGTCTGGGGAAGGATGGGAACCGTGTCACTATGGGAGCTTGCCTATCCTGGAGGGAGGAATAGAGGTGAGTTTTGTTTGATGTGAAGGTGACACCTAGTAGGAGCACTAGGTGTTATGAAGTGGAGATTAATCCTGCTGGGCCCATGCTGTCATAACACACAACCACAGGTGAGCTGAGGGAATTTTTTTATGTGGAAGCAAGGTTCCTGTCACAAGACTGAGATTGTGAGCTTAGGTGGGGTGTTCCCATGTGGAGGGTGTAGGTCACCACTCGGGACCAGGAAAAATGGTCTCTTCTCTCCCATCTCACCCTTGCTGTGTAACTGAGGACTGCTTGAGGTTCCAGACCAGGAGTAGATGGGACATAGTGCTCTACTAGCCTGGTAATGTTTGGTTCCCATCCTTCCCAGACTGAAAAAAAAAAAAAACTAAGGGTAATGCTACTCAACGCCAGAAGTCTAAACCTCAAGATGGATGCACTCAAGGTACTCCTCAGTATGGAGAAAATCGATATCTGTGCAGTAACAGAAACCTGGTTCAAGGCCCCAGAGAGCACCCCAGCACTACCAGGATTCAACTCCTACCATTCTTTTCGGCCCCAGAACTCAGACCGAAATACTAAAGGAGGGGGAGTATCCAATTTCATCAAGGATACACACCACCTCCAGGTTAGTGGCACTGCATGAGGCAGCAGCAACCATCCATGTGCAACTAACAGTAGGTAAAACTGCTTTTCAGTTTGTAGCCTGCTACAGATCACCCACCTTGTCTCAGAACCCCCACTCAGCATTCCTGAGAACATTGGAGAATACGAAGGTCTTACCAAACACCATGATATTGGGGGATTTCAACTACCCAAACATTGACTGGGAAAACTACTCAAGTCCCAACTCTTTCGCCCAATGGTTCCTGGAGTTTATAAACTCAAATGCCATGGAACAACTGGACACCATTCCCACAAGAGAGGACAACATACTGGACTTGGTCATCACCAACATGGGAGCTCAATGTTCCACACTAGAGGTAAACCCCTCATTGGTAAGATCAGACCATAAACTAATCACAATGGACATCCACATCCCAACCCCACCCCCAGTCAAGGAAACCACTATGAAAAATTTCTCAAAAGCAAACTACACACTTCTCAAGACCAAGGTGGAATGTTTCAAAGCCCCCGGGCTAATGGAAAATGCTACCCAAACTGCAGAATCCTTTACAAATGCACTCTATGAGCACCTACAGGAATGCATGGATCGTGCCATCCCAAGTAAAACTAAGACTCACTCCTCCAAAAACAGGAGGCCGGTCTGGTGGACCCCAGCCATAAATAAGCTATACAACAGGAGGAGGAAACTATTACATGATGAGGCAAAATCCCAAAAAAGGAAGGCATCCCTGATCAGTACTAGCAAGAAACTTCGATCCCTCATAAAATCATCAAAGGCTAGCTTTGAAAGAAAATCGCCAAAGACTCTAAAGATAATCACAAGGTGTTCTTTAGCTACATCAAAAAATCTGGGTGGCAACTCTCAGATCTGCTCTGAGCTGGTGCAAAATGCCACAAAATACACTGAACCCACTGACATTGCCAACATCCTGGCAAACTGGTTCAGTGCTAACTTTACCCCCCTTTCCACCCCAAAAGAGCCAGTGTCCATCTCAGAAGAATGCAGTCCCCCAGACATCACAGACACACAGGTGAAAGCAGCCCTCTCCAAGGTAAAAAACACAGCATTAATGGGACCGGATGGTATCCCGGGCTGCATCTTACACGAGCTCCAAAATTAACTAAACCCTCACATAAATTCACTGTTCCAGCTCAGCCTTACCACAGGTTATTTATTTATTTATATTTGTTGACTGGGAGTGTCCGACTGGACGTAGGTCCATTTTCACCGGAGGCCTGGGGAGAAAACCTCCACAGTTAAAATAAACAGGCAGTAGTTACATTGGATTACATAGCGATTAACAATTTACATAGCAATTACTTACAACATATTTACAGAGGAAGAACATAGTACATCAGTAGACAACTAGAATCTGTATCTGAAGTACGTAACCGACATTAGCAAATGTTACAATAAGAAGTTCCTGCCGTATAATAAGTACTAGGCTTATGAGCATTTGAGCTTGCTATAATCATGGTAGATAATGGAGTGGAAAGAAAGGTATGGTTGGATGGGGTGGGTGATATTAGAGTGGGAGTTGCAAGGGCATAGCCAGCATGTCTTTAGGTGCACATTTAGTAAAGTTTTGAAGTGGGTGCATGATGATATGGAGGTAATTGTGGGTGGGAGGGAGTTCCATAATTTGGCTGTGGTGCAAGAGAAAAGTGCTTCACCAGCAGTGTTATTGGCTTTAGTGATCTGCAAGTGATTTTTGTTGCTGGATCTTGTGGTCTGGTGGTGCGATAGGGTTGGAGTCGATTCTGGAGGGATGGGACATTTAGTGGATGGTTTACTAGTTTGTGGGTGAGTGAGAGTTGATACCATTGAAGGAGGTGAGAGAGTTCAAGCCAGCCCAGTTCAGCAAGTGAGAGACAGTGGTGACTACAGTAGGATGCCCCGGTGGCGAATTTGGTGATTTTGTTGTGGCAGGTCTCTAGCTTTAGATTGCATTGCCTTAGGTTGGTATATAATGGAGAGGCATAGAGTAGTGTGGAGATAAGTGGGGATTTGCTATTGAAATCCTTCCTGCTTTGGTGAGAAGTTGCTTATTTCTGTATAACGCTCCTAGTTTTTTGTGGACTTTTTTTATGGTCATGGATATGTGAATGTCAAATTTTAGTTTGTCTATTTCTACACCTAGCAATTTGGTGTGTTCAGTTGGGTATATAGTGTTGTCTTTTGCTGTGATGTTAAAGTGAGAGTTGTTTTGAGTATGTTTGGTGGGTTGGAAGATGGGTAGTTTAGTTTTGTTTGGGTTGAGTATTAATTGGGCATCAGATAACCAGGTTTCAACAGAGGAAAAGGCTTCCTGTGTGAGTTTTTGCAGTTTGGGTAGGGACTGCACTGAGCAGATGGTTGAGTCATCTGCATATTGTATGAATGTGCCATGTTTGGTGGCAGAGGCTAGATTATTGGTGAAAACAGAGAAGAGTAGGGGTCCAAGGATGGATCCTTGGGGAACCCCTATGGAGACAGGTAGTTGGGGAGATATGTCATTCTACCATACAATGGATTGTTGGTGGTCAGACAGGTAACTGAAACCATTTGGTGACTGATAGTGAGAAGGATAGGTTATTGAGGACCAAGATAAGCTGTTTGTGTGGGACCATGTCAAATGCTTTAGATAGGTCTAGGAAAGTAGCAGAGGAGAGATAGCCATTGTTTTTATGCTGAAGGATAGTGTTAGTAAAGGAGAGTAAGGCAGTGGTGGTGCTATGGTTTGGTCGGAATCCATGCTGAGTATTGGAAAGGAGGTTGTTAGTAAGGAGGTAGTCCGAGACCTGAGAGTGTATGCATCTCTCTAGTATTTTAGAGAGTGGAGAGAGAATAGCTATGGGGTGGTAATTGGTTAGTTATGTGGAGGGTCCGCCTTTGTGGAGAGGAACTATGTGATACTTTCCACAGTCTGAACTATATACAAAACTGTAGGTAAAAGACCTAAGTAATGTGCATAGATATAAACTCCATAAATACTGTAGCTATGAAAAAATAAAAGGATAAAAATCTAGATCTAGTTATAAAATCTATCTACAATATGTATGTATAACTAAAAGTATATAGTTTTTGTGTATAGTTTTTGTATGCAGTTTTTATATGCATTTACATGCAGTTTTTATGTGTCTTTTATATGCAGTTTTCTCTATATGTAGCCTTTTCTACATTTATAAGTTTTATATAGCTTTAATGCCTTAATTGACCTATGACATCAGTGATTGAGTCAATGGTTCCATCTGTATATAAGCAATGGAGTGTTTTATTTTCTTGTCTGATGAAGCAATTGGTTTTGAGAAAGCGCTCACCACTATTCTTATTTTTTGTGTAATAAAGACGCTATTGTGTGGTACCTCGGTATATTTTTGGTTATATATAGTATTGGAATTTGTCCTATTTTATTAGCTTTTTGACTCTATTGCGTAGTTCTAGGAATTTGTCTAGTTGAGGAGGTTTTGCACCAGTGCTCCCAGGCTTTATCCCTGTTTTTCATTTCTGACTTAGTGGTTTTCTGTAGCCATGGGGAGGGTTGTGCTTTGATTCTGAAAATCTTATGTGGTCATGGTAATTAAGGATGCTCAGGAAGGTAGAATTAAAAAATTCAACTGCGTCATCAAGACTGAGGTACTTTAGAGGATGCCAGTTACATTCTTTGAGGGATGAGATGAATGCGAGTGGGTTAAAGTTTAGTTTTTTACGTATTTGACGGTAGATGACAGGTTTAGCTTGGTATAGGTATTTTTTGAGTAGGAATGTTGGGGAGGGATCACTGGGGATATCTGATAAAGCAGCCTGTTATATATGACTGGGGGCTCTTACTGACTAGTATCCAATCCAGGGTAGTGTGCTTGCTGGAGTTTTTATTTATCCTGGTTGGTGACTGGACTAGTTGGGTGAAGCCATGAAGGTTTACATGATGGGGTTGGATGGTTGCCAGAGCAGGATTGCCAGTCAATATTGAAATCACCTAAAATGATAGTTTCTTGCGGGAGATGGTGGGTAGACCAGCTGAGGAGGATTTCTTGTGGAGGGATGTTTTGGCCATGTGGGAAGTAGCATCCAATTATGTTGATGGTTTTGTCTTGGTTTATTTTGAGGTTGGTATATATTATTTCTTCATTGCCTATTTGGGGAGCTGATGATTTTAAGATCTGGATGTTTAGATGCTGTTTAAATATTAGTGATACACCACCTCCTTTCTTGTTTAGCCGGTCTACTCTTAGTATGACATAACCTGTAGGGAGTATTTGCTCACTGGTAATGTGAGGTTTTAGCCAGGTTTCTGTCAGGATGACTATATCTGGGGAGTACAAGTCTATGTTGGCATGGAGTTCATGGACTTTGTTGGATATACTTCTAATATTTAGGCTTAGTAGAACAAAGTCACTTGGCTTTCTATTGGCTGTAATATGGGAGAAGTTGTGGTTTCTAGTTTGATTATGAGGATTGGTGTTGGAGATGGTAGGGCCAGGTTTGGGATGGATGTCTCCACTTAGGGCTAGTTTTGATATGCATGAGGTTATTAGTTTTCTCTGTTTTTGAATGTGTTTATTTATGAGGGAAACTTTGATTGTGATCTCTAGGTAATAGGTATGGTGGGAGGGTTACTATGTTAAGTTGTAGGAATGCTTTATGTTTGAGTAATATAGTTGGTAGAATATGTGGGGGGTGCATAGGGATGGTTCTTGAGTTGGTGGGAGGGGAGCTGAGTGGTGGTGTGAGTAGTAGTACAGTGGTAGCGGTTGAATGGGGGAATGATGGAGCTTTGGTAGGATGTAAGATATGCAAGGAGAGTGCATGCAGTGAGCATAGGTAAGGTATGCTTGTACATGTTAGTTGAGGAGGTGTGATAGTAGTGGGAAGATGGAGGAGGTAGTGTTGGGTTAGCACTGTGGTTGGCTATTGGAAAGATGGAAGGGGTTTTTGAGTGTATTAAAGGTGGGACCACTGGGGGCGGGAGGGAATAGGGGGCAGGGTGGGGAGCGAAGCGGGTAGAGACCCTGTTAGTTGCTCTTATGAGGGGGCTGGAAACAATCGGGTAACAGAGTTAACTGATAAATGAACATATGATAGTGACAAGGATGGTTGTAGTTTTAAAAATGGTGCCTGCCACAGGTAATATTTATTAACTTTGGGATTGTCTTAAGGTAATAAACAGGGGAAGGGGGAGGGGAGAACAAGGGTGTGAGCAGGCAGTTCTTTGTACTGCTGCTAATGAGCCAAAGCAAAGACAAGTTTGTGTTTAAGAAACTATCACAATTGACCAAGGGCTGCTCTGAAACTAAGTTATTTCTTAACCATTTCTCAGGTGGAAAAACAGGATAACCTTGTATTATTAGGCTACTGTGGCCTCAGTTTAAATTAACAAAACACACAATATTGATCAGATATGGATACTATTTGCTAACAGAAGGGAATAAGAGAGAAAGTGGAAGATGAGTCTGTGTCTGTCTGTCTGTCTGTCTGTCTGCTTACAAGCCAAAGCAGAGTGCTCTCCAGGGGAAAATTGAATATTGGCTCAAACCAGTAGACACATACTCAGTTAACATTAGCTGTTTGCAGACAGTTCAGACCCAGACTGTGCTTTTCTTATAAGAATGATAAAAGTGGTACTGCAGTTGAATACTTAGAGTGTTGTTGGGTCTAGAAAAGAAGAGTACAGAGAGGAGTAAGCACTTTGAGATGGTTATGTACCCAAAGAATGGTGTACAGCAACAGTGATCCTGCTCCACAAAGGTGGCGCCACAATGGATCCCAGGAACTATCTCCCTATAAGCCTGACTAGCCTGGTCTGCAAGGCTATGGAGCTCATCATCATGGATCTCATAAACAAAGACATTGGGAACTTCCAAATACTGGACCCTACCCAATTCGGCTTTGTTAAAGGCAGATCTTGCCTATTAAACCTAGTTGACTTCTTCGAAATAGTAACCAAAGCCATAGATGAGGGAAAGGTAGTCCACACAGCCTACCTGGACTCCGCAAAGGCCTTCGACACAATACCCCACTCTGGCATCATAAATAAGCTTACCCACTTAAATATTAACTCATCTGTCACAAGATGGGTTGCAAACTGGCTCGGGGATAGAACTCACATGGTTAGAGTTGCAGGTGCCATGTCTGACTCTAAACCGGTTACAAGTGGCATCCCACAGGGCTCAGTCCTTGGACCTCTCTTGTTCGGTATATACTTCTCTGAGGTACAGGCAAACACGGGAGGACTGTGGCTTACCAAGTTCGCAGATGATTGCAAACTGAAAGCCATAATCGACTCACCGATTGACGCAAGCATCCTCCAGAAGGGCCTTACGGAGACGGATACCTGGTGTCAGAACCATGGCCTCAAGCTAAATGCCAAAAAGTGCATAGTCATCCCCTTTGGGAAAAACAAAGTGCCTACAAACTACCACATAGAAGGTAATCCACTAAGTACGGAAGAAGTAATTAGAGATCTGGGGACCCAAGTAGATAGTAACCTCTCCTTTGGCAATCACATTGCCAAAGTGGTTAGAAAAACCTTCTATATAGCTCACCTAATCATAAAAGGGTTCACATCTAGATCAATAGAGGTCATTGTGCCCCTCTACTCATCAGGCCTATAATTGAGTACAATGCCCCATTTGGGATGTTCCTTACCTGACACCTGCAACAGCTGGAGAGTCCTCAAAAATACCTCACCAAGAGGATCATGGGCCTCAAACAGATGCCCTATGCAGCTCCACTAAAACTCCAGCTCTACTCAGTTGCTTATCGCTTACTCAGAGGCGATCTCTGCCTGACGTACAAGGCCATGTCTAACCCGGAATTGTTGGACATGCTCCACCTCAAGAAAACCAAATTCATTAGAGCTACACACTCCAGGGATTTAAACCTTAGCACAACAATAAATAGGACATGCTGGAGGGGATAGATTCATATCCCAAAGGCTTCCCTCGCTCTGGAATAGAATCCCAGTCCATGTTGGACAAAGCCCCTCGCTGACCCTCCAAGAGAAATCTTAATGAGTGGATGGGAAATCGTAAATTTACTCCCGGGATCACTTTTATGGCCCTGCTGGACAGAGGCTCAGGAATCTAGTCTAAAAGGGAGGCAAAAGCCAACACATTCTGGCTAGGCTTATAAATGCCCTCGGGCAGATAGCCTAGTACCTACCTATGAATGGTCTTATATGGTGAAGTTAGAGCAGCTATTGCATGAAGTACTTGGGGGACCGGAAAGATAGGTTTCTTTGCCTGTAAATAAAGTTGCATTGCTATTTCTGATTCTCCAGATGGACCATAAGAAGCAAAATAACTTTTCAGATAAATTATGTGAGCTTGAGATGGGATTTCAGGCATGCAGAATAATTCAAGCCATTTTGAATATATATCTACTAGTGTCATGAATATGTTGTTTATTACTGCCTTGAGAAAGCAATGTTTAATGTTCTGAAGCATCAACCTGTACATTCCCATGGTATAAAAGTATTCGAAGATGGCGTTTACCCACAATCTCTGTAGCTAGTTTATGCCACTATACCGCCCTTCCTATTCATGTTTTAATGTGGTTGTTGTAATAACTTTAGAGTTTTTTCAGTAGAGATTTTCTCAGTTCAAAGGGAATTTTAAGTGCCCATAAGATACCACCTTCTTGCAGTAATTCATATTTTAGTCTATAAAACACTTTCTGCTCTTATCAGAGCTCATTGCAGCTACAGCAGGCCACTTTGTCAAAAAAAAAAGCTTATCATAAGTAACACTTATGGATCATTTCTTGCTATTCATGTTGTCAAATCTGCTGTAACAGGAATGTCCTAAAGTGATTCTTTACCAAGGAATATAAATATTCCATCAGTCCTTCTGTGAAATTATCTGAAATAAACAGTACCCTGTTCTCAATGTGATTGTAATGCGCTTAACATAATAATAATAATTATTATTGTTACTGTGATGCTCGTGCACTGGCCCAGTAATCAAGGAACCTCAGTTCTTACCACTAGCACCAGTGAGGGGTGTGCACATTGGGGGGATAACAAGTACACACACAGAAAAGTACAATTTCCCTTAAGAGCACATGTAGATAACAGTCAGTCTGGGGGGTGGTTTCTCCCTTTCTCTCCAGGTCCCCAGTAAGACTCCCCACTGGCAAAGCTATAGGCTCCAGATCTCAGATTAGTGATCAAGCTAAAACCTCCAGCACCCTGTCTGTCCAACCACTTCTGTGTCCCTGCCCAAGGAGCTGACACACACACACACACACACACACACACACACACACACACACACACACACACACACACACACACACTTTTTAACATTTGATTTTATATACAAACACACTGACCCGCCTGGGGATGCCTGACACAGGTTCTCAGGCTATGCCCCCTTTCTGCCCAGACCATAAGGTAGTACTGGCTGCTACCAACCACTAATATCAGCTACTATATGGCCCTTCTCAAAAGGTGACCAATTTCACTGTGTAATGTTACTGTTATCCAAATAGTAAGTGTGACTGAGCAGCAAGACAAAGTGGCTTGGACAGTATTATCAAATACATGCAATGTACTGTAAGAGCGTAAATTATCTCTACACAAAACAGACAGTTGAACGGTTTAAAAATATTTAATAATGAATAATAAAAACACAAGACAAATCTCATCAATTCAACATGGTGCTAATCAAAAGTTCAGAAATTACAGGAACTTTAAAACAATATTGTAGGATAGTCTGACATAAATATAGAAAACAGCTAGACTAATCTGGCAAAAGTCGTATCTAACTCTAGGAGAAACTGTCCTAAATAACTTTACTTATGAGGCAAAGTGCTGGTGAGTTGTCATCTTCAGACAAAATCCAAAATGCTCAATCCCTCTCTCTGAGAAAGTCTTAAATTGATAATATGCAGTACTGCTGAGTCATTTCACATAACATCATTTTATCACTTCTCCTTTAGTTCCCAGGCTAACAAACTCAAAATGTACATTTCTTTGTAAGCTGTACCTAGCCAGGAAGCCACAGCAATAAAAGGCACTTTTATATTGAAAATCTAGTAATTATCTCTGTTTTAAAAACTATAGAAATAATTTGCTAGCCCAGACATCCTGTCTCCGAGCTTGAGATCAAACACAGTTGTAATTGTTTACTTAGCAGTTTTCTTCCAGCAGGGTGCAATCTGGTTACGTTTTTGAAGTTCAGCATATAACACAAGTTTTCTTACATTTAGTTTTCTTTACATTTGTAAAACAAGCCTGTAGATTACATTAATATTTACAATGACATAGCATTATCTACAAAATTCTATCTAGCTAGGCTGGCAGCCTTCACATATCTCTACCCCCCCCCCCCCCACCCATGGAGAACTCAAGCTAGTTTTTCCAATGCCCCTTGGGAAATGTTGCTTGAGAGGGTTAGGTCTATCTTGACTATACCTTACCCCATTCCCTGTCTTGAGAGCCCATCTGCGTTGGTGTTGCTAACCCCACTGCAGTGCTGCACTGCTGGCTGGCTCGGTGTAACCATGTTAGGGGATTGTGATCTATAACTGCTCACATGCTGGTCCATTCCCAGTTTAGTACCATAGCTGCTCCCCTCACAGACCTGACAAGGAAAAATAGACCAGATAAGGTTGTGTGGACCCCAGCATGTGAGCAGGCATTCCAGAAACTTAAAGGAGATTTGGGAGGACCCCCTGTATTAGCCAGTCCAGATTACAGCAAAGAATCTGTTGTGCAGGTGGATGCTTTAAACCATGGGGTGGGGGCTGTATTTAGCCAGATTTCTTCAGAGGAAGAGGAGCACCCAGTGGTTTATCTCCATAGTAGACTTCAATCCAGGGAGGAATGCTTATGCAGCTGTAGAAAAGGAATGTCTACCCATAGTGTGGGCACTGCAGAAACTTCAGCATTATCTGTATGGAAAAAAATTCACTGTAGTTATAGATCACAATCCCCTAACATGGTTACACCGAGCCAGCCAGCAAAATGCCAAGTTGCTAAGATGAAGCCTAGGGTTGCCAGCATATATGTTGGTGCAGCACAGCAGTGGGGTTAGCAACACCAATGCAGATGGGCTCTCAAGACAGGGAATGGAGCCTGAATGGCTTCTACTTTGGCAGGTTTTGGCCTAGTCTTTCCACTCCCCACTCTGTCCCAGATAGGATACCTCTGCCATACTGACCTGACATTTGCTCGGCTTAATGGTCAGTCCTGGCCTCTGTAGTCTGCCCAGCACCTCCCTGACATCTTGAAGGTACCCTTGCCAGGAATGGCTGTAGATGGCAATATCATCTAGGTAAGCAAGGGCAAACACTTCTGCTCCTGCTAGGATATTATCTACCAACTTTTTGTTCTGCTTCTGCCAGGTTCTCCTGGGTCAAGCCCATGAGCTCCCGGAGCCTTTTCCTGAGGTTAAGGATATATGCCACAACAGACTCCTTGTGAGATTCACACTCACCTTCCCATTCATTACAAATTAAATATAGAGGCCCCCTCACCCTATGCCCATACAACAACTCAGAGTGAAATACCTGTGGATTCCTGGGGAACCTGTCTGTAAGCAAACAGATGGGGGCATATATTTGTCCTACTTCCTCTTAAACTGGTCTGCAAATGCCCATAGCATGGACTTGATTGTAGAGTTTAACCTCTCAACAAGACCATTAGTCTGGGGATGGTAGGGGGTGGTCTTCAGGTGCTTCACCCCACAGTACTTCTACAGATAAGCCAGCAGGTCTGACATGAAATTGGCACCTCTGTCAGTCAGTATTTCTTTTGGTAAACCTACCCTGCTGAAAACCTCTAACAAAGCATTTGCCACCTTTTCTGCCTTAGTGGAAGACAAAGCCACTGCCTCCTAGTATCTGGTAGCATAATCAACTGACACTAGGATATACTTTTTTCCTGTGGAACTGGTGGTACTCAGAGGCCCCACAGTATCCATAGCTACCCTCAAATGGCTCCTCAATCACAGGCAAAGGCATCAAAGGAGCTCTCACATGGTTTCTTGCCTTGCCTACCTTTTGGCACTCCTCACAGGTCCTGCAGTACCCTGTTACATCTCTGGAAATTCCAGGCCAGTAGAGGTTCTGCATAATACATCTCTTTGTACATTGTATGCCCATATGACCTATAAAGGGAATATCATGGGCTATGGTTAGAAGTGCCAGACAGTAGGCTCTAGGCACTACCAACTGCTGTATTGTCTCACCCTCTTGCCCTCCCTCAGGGGTCCACTCTCTGTGCAGTAACTCTTTGTCCCAGTGTGCAGATTCCCCCTTCCCTTGAGAATCAGGTGGCTCACTAGCTGCCTCTCTCAGGCCTTGTAATGTAGGGTCCGAGAGCTGAGCCTGTCTGAACTCTTTCTTTGTAATCCTTCCCAGCTCCCCTTCCATGGAAAGTCTGGCATCCTCTTGACAGTGGTGCTTCACTGTCAGCCTGGGTACTACTACTCACCTCTGCCCTTGCAGTCACTTTGCCCAAGGGACCATCAGTACCCACACGCAGCTGTGGCTCACCTCCAGCCTCCCTGCTACAGAGTAGCTCCCTCCCTGAAGTAACCTCCTCACCAGTCCTGGCTGCATGTATGCAGTCTGTCTTGATCTCCACCAGGCTACCAGACCCACATGCTTGTCTCCAGGCCTGACTGTGTGCAACTGCATGAACATATGGTACTGCATTATCAAAATCATTCCATATCAGGACGTCTACAAGGCTATCCTCAAACACCCCTATTTGCTGGCTTCCTTTTCTACCCTCCCAGTCAAGGTGAACCATAGACAAAAGGTATTTGGAATGAGGTCCCTCCTAAACCTCTGACTGGAGTAGACTGCTCAGACACGTAGTGCTCCGTAACCATTGCAGGCTTCACAATGGTTATGTCAGAGGCGGTCTCTCTCTTAACAATGGCCTCTTTGCCATTCACTATGATGGGATATAACCTCTTGTGGTAGTTTGGTACCCTTGTTGTCTCAAGACACTCTATTATTGGTATTTTGTCATTCCCACTTACTGACACTCTCAACTTTTGTTCCCCACCCTGCCTCCATGGACATTTATATGCCACATGGCCCCACTGGTTGCAAACATTTAACCCTAGGTCCTGGATGTGTACCTGGACTATTGGCTTCCCCTGCTATGGGCAAATTCTGTTGGGGTAGTCTGGCCTTGCCCCACCATGGGTTCCTTTAGACCCATGAGCAGCACTGGGTGCCTCTTTTCTGTGCAGTGATGCCCTGCTTGCTAGGTATAGGTCTCCCTTCTTCCTCAACTCATCTGAAGTAGCATATTGTCCATCAGCTAAACAGATCCTCATATCCTTGGGGAAAGTGCTAAGGACTTGTTCCCTCACCAAAAGGTCTGACAGTCCTGCAAAAGTGGTGACCTGACATCCACTCACCCACCTATGAAAATTAAGTGCTTAGTTCAGCAACATATTCACACACACACTTTCATCTGCCTTGCATCTATGCTCACAAAACCTTTTCCTATAAACTTCAGGTGTTAGCTTAAACAATTCTAGCAGTATAATCAAAAAATTCAGATAATTTAGACAGCACAGTTACAAGTTACCATGGAGTAAGAGGGTCAGGAACCGTACCCAAAGCCTTTAGTCAGCATCATACTATTTGCATACCCTCTCAAACATATGAATGAAACTATCAAAATTATCCCCGTCTGTAAACTGCGGAAGAAATGTACTGAATGTTTGTGCTTCTGGGGTCCAGTTACTCCCGTCCCCATTACCTCCATGACTCTGGCGAAGAGTCAGCATCTCCTTTTTGTGCTGCCTCTGCTTCTCCTTCTCCGCTTCCAGGCATAACAATTTCTCATTCTCCTCAACCTGTAGACATCTCAGCCTCTCTGTTGCTTCTGTTTCCAAATGGCTGGCCTCCAACTCAAGTCTCTCTAGCTCCAGATGGATTTTTACGTCCTCTGCAGAAAGGTTGAGCTGTCCATTCATGAATGTTGTACATCTCCATGGCCAGTCTGATCATCCTCCTGGTTGCTATTTCCTGATGCAGCTGGGACCAAAGCTGCAATCATGTTTGCATTGTCAGGTTTCCCTGCACCAGTCCTTTAGCCTGGCACATCACAACCAACTGGCTCCCTGACAGCTTACCATACTCTTCTGCTGATATGCTTGCCTGCTCTCTAACTAACTAAGCTAACAAAAGAAATAAAACAGTTGTGATCCGAACTGTGAATGTTCACTGCGTGGCTGATTTAGTACAAAAACACCTTCAGTGATCACTGTACACAAGCTACAGGAATTCACTATCCACACCACTACAAGCCCATTAATATGTGATGTGGCTAACTCACCACAATCAAACAATTAATATTTGATCTGGATATCCCACAACTGTCAATTAATATGCGATGCCTGTGCAGTGGCCCAGTAATCAAGGAGCCTCAATTCTCACCATTAGCACCAGTGAGGGGCATGCACATGGGGGGATAACAAGTACACACACAGTAAAGTACAATTTCCCTTAAGAGCACACAGAGATCACAGTCAGTCTGCAGCTGGTTTCTCCCTTTCTCTCCAGATCCCCAGTAAGACTCCCCACTGGCACAGCTATTGGGGTCCAGATCTCAGTCTAGTGGTCAAGCTAAAACCTCCAGCACCCTCTGTCCAACCAGTGCTTTGTGTTCCTGCCCAAGTAGCTCATACACACACACACGCACACATGCATACACACACACACACACACACACACACACACACACACACACACACACACACACACACACACACACACACACACACACACTTTAAGATTCAGTTTGTATAAAAACACACAGACACTCAGGAAGGCTGGTACAGGTTCTCCAGCTATGCCCCCTTTCTGCCCAGACTATAAGGTAGTACCAACTGCCACCAACCACTAATATCAGCTACTATAAGGCCCTTCCCAAAGCGTGACAAATTTCACTGTGTAATGTTACTGTTATCAAAATAGTGTGACTGAGCAGCAAGACTATTGGAATGGCTTGGACAGCATCCCCAAATACATGCAATGTATTCCAAGAGCTTAAATTATCTCTACACAAAACAGCCACAGTTGAAAGGTTTAAAATATGGAATAAAAACACAAGACAAATCTCATCATTTCAACACAGTGCTAATCAAGAGTTCAGAAATCACAGGAACTTTAAGAAAATAATGTAGGACAACCCGACATAAATATAGAAAACATCTAGACTAATCTGGCTAAATTCCTATCTAACTCTAAGAGAAACTATGTTCTAAATAGCTTTACTTATAAGGCAAAGTGCTGGTGAGTTGTCCGCTTCAGACAAAATCCAAAATGCTCAATCATTCTCTCCTGAGAAAGTCTTACATTGATAATACCCAGTACTGCTGAGTCATTTCACATTACATCATTTTTATCACTTCACCTTTAGTTCCCAGGCTAACAAAAACTTAAATTTACATTTCTTTGTAACCTGCACCTGACCAGGAACCACAGCAATAAAAGACACATTTACATATAAAATCTAGTAATTATCTCTGTTTTAATAACAGTAGAAAGAATTTGCTAGCTCAGACATCCTGTCTCCAAGCTTGGTTGTAATTCTTTACTTAACAGCTTTCTTCCAGCAGGGTGCTCCGTGGTTAGATTTTTGAAGTTCAGCATATAACACAGTTTTTTTACATTTGTAAAACAAGCCTGTAGATTACATTAATATTTACAATGACATAGAATTATCTACAAAATTCTATCTAGCTAGGCTGGCAGCTTTCACATTTCCTATCTGGATTTTTGCTACAGCTGTGGTTGGTGAATCCTGCTGCCGTGATAATTTTGGTTAAGGTTTATGGTCGGAAACTATTTTCATTTTTTACCCAGAGTCACTGATGGAGTTTATTTACTCCAGAAATTAATGTCTGCTTCATTCTTGATTTTGCAATACTTTTTCTCAACAGAAGACATGACTCTGATGTTCTGACATTTTGGATCAGTGCATCTGACATTTTGGATCAGTGCATCTGTGCCATTATGTTAGACACTGGAAGGAAGTGATATTGGTAATCCTTTATCATGGAGTAATGTGAGGTATTAGAAGGAAGTGATAGTGTTAGCCCTTGAGCATATTGTAACGTCTGTTCATTACAACTTAGCATTTTTATTTATGTAAACCATTTTGGTCAAATCATTTCTATAGCTACGATGCATTATCTTTAAGCAAAGTATACAGTGGGGGTAAACACTTTACTTGGCTTCTTATTGAAATCTTGGCACTTGTAATCCAAAATGCCAACACCCCCCCCCCCCATGAAAGTGCAGGAGAAGGCTGTGTGTTAAACCATCTTGCTCCATCTGATGAAGGGATGAAAACCGACCACATGTCCCAAACTTGTATATTCAAACTCCAAGTTCACCATACCTAACAGAAAAGAGAAAATGGCTATCTTAAACTTATTGTATGCATGTCTTGTTTTTTCACCATTTAGTCTCAGCATTATGGGACTCATTAAAGTATGTCCTGACATTTCAAATGACTACCCTTTGCTTTGATAAAGTATGATTTTTAAATAATTAGTCAAAAAGGGCATATAATATATTTATACAAATTAGGACATCTCATGATTAGCTTTCACCTCCTGTCAGGGAGATGTTCTCTCTTTCCAGAACATGTTTCCGATGGTCATTCTACTGTCATTTTGATGTTTTCATTCTCATTCAACCCCTGAAACCACTGTGGCACTTACTGGATAAGATGTTAATATTATTTCTTTTAATGAAAAAATCATCTTAATATACAATTACATTCAAATTATTGTCTGTTTCCCATTATTGTTTGAAAAAAATAGCTGCAGTGCTTATACCCAATAGCATTCTGTTCTCAATCTGTTTAAGATGTTTTTCGTGCATTTCACAATTGCAGTCATTACTATAGAAATTTCTGTTGGTTGAAATTTCTTCAATTTTTTTAGTTTTACATACCTCGATGTGAATGGACCCCATTCTTAAGTTGAGGCATGATTAGCATTCAAGAAATCTGTATTATTTCAGTCTTTGATGTTCGCCAAGAGTGCTCTTCTCAGCACAGTGTGCCCAGAAGTGCCTCCTCCTGCAGCTCATATGAGGTTACATATATTGATAGCATATTTAAGCACAGTAGTACGTTATTTTTGTTTTATTAGTCCTGTAGCTTCTGCTGCTGTTGGAACTGTATGGGTATATTTCTTCCACATTGCTCTCATTTATGCTTACAGATCTTACTATTTTATGACTGTCTCCGTACACAAGATACTTGTGATTTGTAGCAATTTCAATGATAAATGCTATTTTGTCTCTCTATATGACTTCTGTATCTCATTTTCTTAAATCTTTTTTTAACTGCTGTTAATGGGTGATCAGATGTGGTATAAACGTCATAATTCTCTATAATGCCTTGTGGTTCATGTTTCCTGTGATTCTCAGCTACTTCTGTATTGTAGTTTTTCACAGTCCGCAATGCATCATTTTTGTCACATTGTTGTATGTCTCCGTATACAGACCAGAATGTATCATACCCAGCAATGAGATGTTTCCAATTCAGTTTTATAGAACCTGTTTTTGTGTGTTTATCTTACTTTTTTTCTATAAACTTTTGAATCCCACGTGGCCCACTTACTTAGGCAGTAACTAACCTGTCATATTTTGATTTCAGTTCAACTCTCCTTAACTATTTCTGCATCACATTTTGGTCAATGTTTTGTTCCAGAAGTTGTCTATACTAGACACTAAATTTTTGGTCTTTCCAATTTTCTTTTTCATCTGATCCCTTATATTTTTTTCTTTTGTTTTCTGGCATTTTCAATTGCTGTCAGATTTTTTTTTTGTCTACATTAGGGCTTGATTTCCATTCCCACTTTGTTTTGAAAAGATTTTGCTAAACAAAGCAGTTATCTTGGACTTCTTCGCTTCATGCTTTAGCATTTTTACTATGTTTGGATCTGATGAGGTCAGCACATATGTATGCAGTCCCACGAGTGTAGATCTATACATGTCTAATTTGAAGAGGCCCATGCTTCCTTCAGAGTGAGGGGTGTATAATCTTTGGTATGTGTAGTATTTTATATGATCAACATGAAGCACTTTCTTGTTTCTTGTCCAACTGGTTAAATGTTTTTTTTTTGTTTTTTTTTTTTTTTGTTTTTTTTGTGGCCAGTCAGTTATGCCCACACTGCAAGTTACAGCAGGAAGACCAAATTGATTTATAGCTTGGATTTTACTCTTGGCTATTAAAGCAGTTTTCAATATTAACTTTGTTCTTCTGAAGTATTCTTTACTTAGCTTTGTTCTCATTTGCTCATGTTTTATTGTTGACCGTTCATCTATACACTTCCTGTTGATTAATTTCCTTTATATTTCATTCCTGTCCTGGGTTGATATTTTCTTGATGTTGCAGTTTTCCTTCTACAAATGTTGATTTGGTACATTTATGAAGATCAAACATCTTTTTTATATCACCCGAAAATGTTTTAACCATTTATTGTTGTGCATCTAGATCCTTATACGTTCATAGGTAGGTACTATGCTAGCGGCCCAAGGGCCTAAGTAAGCCTAGCCAACAAGGTTCCCTGGCTTACACCACCCAAGAAAGTTATTTTTCTGTGCCCCTGTCAAGCAGAAACACAGAAGTGATCCTCTGGGTGTATTTCCTATTTCCCATCCACTTATCAAGATTTTTCTTGAAGAATGATAATGGAGAACTTTGCTTGACATAGATGGGTAGTCTTTTCCAGAGTATGGGAAGTCTCTGGGTTAGGAATCTATCCCTCCAGCATGTTCTGTTTATTGTGGTGACAAGGTTTAGATCCCTAGAGCGTGTAGCTCGGAGGGATTGGGATTTCTTTAGGTGTAGCATGTCCAACAGCTCTGGGTTCAACATGGCTTTTTATGTTAGGCAGAGATCTCCTCAGAGTAGGCGATATGCTACAGAGTAAAGCTGGAGTTTTTTGAGACTGTCAGTGTAGGGCATCTGTTTGAGACCAGTAATCCTCTTTGTGATGTACTTCTGTTGGCTTTTCAGCTGCTGCAGATGTCTTGTGAGGTACATTCCAAAAGGGGCATTGTACTGTATTATGGGTCTGAGTGCCAAGTAGAGGGGAACAATGACCTCCTTTTTTTCCTGGATGAAAACCCTTTTGTGGTGATGTGTGCCACATAGAAGGATTTTCTGATACTGTGGCGATGTGATTATCAACGGAGAGACTGCTGTCCACCTCTGTTCTTAGGTCTCTTATCACACATTCGGCATTAAGTAGACTGCCATTCATGTGGTAGTTCATGTGTACGGAGTTTTTACCAAAGGGAAGGATGATGCACATTTTGGCACTGAGCTTGAGGCCATGCCTCTTGACACCAGGCATCTGTCTCAGTGAGGCTCTTCTGTAGGATGTCCACATCATTTCGGGACTCGACTATGGCTCCTAGTTTGCAGTCATCTGCAAACTTTGTTAGCCAGAGGCCTTCTCTGTTAGCCTGTACTTCAGAGAAGTAGATACCAAATAGGAGAGGTCCCAGGATGGAATCCTGTGGTACTCCACTTGTCACTGGTTTGAGGTCAGATTTGGAGTCTGCAACTTTTACAGTGTGGGTTCTGTCAGTGAGCCAGTTGGCAACCCATCTTGTGACATAGGGATTTATAACTAGTTTAGTGAGTTTAGCTAGAATTCCAGAATTGGGGATGGTATTGAAAGCCTTGGCGAGGTCAAGATAGGCTGTGTGAACCACCTTACCCTCATCTGTGGCTTTGTTGACTACCTCAAAGAAGTCGATCAGGTTCAGAAGGCATGATCTTCCTTTCACAAACCCAAACTGGGTAGGGTCCAGAGTTTGGAGGTTACCAATGTCTTCGTTTGAGTTTCATGATGATACGTTCCATGGCCTTGCAGAACAGGCTCATCAGGCTAATAGGGCGATAGTTCCCAGGATCAGTGGTGGCTCCCCCCTTTGTGGAGTGGGATAACTGTTGCTGTGTGCCATTCAGTGGGCACAAAGCCGGACATCTATTTAACAATAACATTTAAATCATCCACAAAAAGTAGACAAGATGTCTTTAGACAAAGTTGCTTTCTAGCAGTTAAACTGTAACCAGAGCTTATTGAGTGAAGGTCAAAGGCAAAATGTCAGTGGTGATAAAGAATCACTTTGGAATAGTCCCCTTTAAATTTTTATCATTGCGATAATAATCTGTCCTTTGTCATGACTCCTTTGCAAAGTAGTTTGCCACTGTTTCATAGTCACTGTGATGTAATTGATCAATGTAGAATTTATCTTGTACATCTGTATGCACTCCTTTATCCATGAATGTGAGATGCTGACAAATGTTTTTTTATAACATATTTTTTGCCATACTTTGATTCCTCCCCTTTGTACAACTTTCTGTTAAGGCTTTGTTTATTAACAAATGATCCTTTGTTCCTTATGACTCTTTAGTTACTTTTTTTTTTGTTATAATCTAATTTTTTTTCTCTAAATGACTATGAACTCTTTTCTGTACCAATTCCGGTATAAATTCTGCTGCTACGCGAGTTCAAGGTCCAGTCATTAAATGCATGGTATATATGCACACTATGGATATACTTAAAATAATTTAATGTGAATAATGTTGATATGAATGAAGTCAACAAAAAAAAAATCAACATGAAAAAAGCCAACACAAATTTAGCACCTCTATCTATATACGGATCTGTTTAGTATGAATGAATGCTCATGATCTAAGCTGACATGATCAAGACAAGATGCTGGAATCAAAGAAGATTGAACTTTCAAAAAGAAACTGAACACCCTTCCTTTTTGCAGGAATCTGGGCTATGTGGGATTGTGGCAGCAAAAACAACCACAGAGGTTCCAAACACGGCAAATACGATCTTTGCTTTTTGTTGATTCTTTTATTTTAAAAAGTACAAACAGGTAAACGCTTTCGCGGATAACAAATTTCGCGGGTAGGGATCACTAGTTTAACTTCTGTCTTGAGACTTTCAATAGATCCACTGCTTTGTCAAGACTTTCAATAGACCGACTGCTTTGTTTTTCATTATTGTCCATGCTGACATAGCAAGGAATCAGCAGGATTTTTTTAGACATTTTATTATTAGTTGCTGCTTTAATAAATGCTGCTCCTTAATTGTATAATAATCTGTTTTTATGTATGTATGTCATAAAACCACAAAACAAGCAAATCACACTAAGAAAAACAAAAAAAAGGTACCAACTGCAGACCAAGTAGAAAGTCGAACTAAATGCTTTTACTGGTTAGCGCTTTCATGCGGACATGTACGCATGTGTTTTTAAGGCTGCAATAGTTTGATAGTGTTTAACATTGTGGATGTGAGCTGCTTTCAATTGTCGGCACTAAGCAAGTCTATTTTGCATTACAGTATGTAATTTTAATTGTACTGACCTTTCCCTTCCTTTTAGACTTGTACTTGATTGGCTGCTGTAACATTTAAATAGTCATCTGTTACATTTTGTTTAACATGTTCTGATGAAGTTTGTTATCCGTGAAAGCGCTTACCTGTTTGTACTTTTTAGAATAAAAGAATCAACAAAACAAAGCAAAGATCGTATTTGCCGGGTTTGGAACCTCTGTGGTTTGCTGCTACTATCTTTTTCCTTTGTGGTTCCTTTATCAGAAATTAGGTCTCTGTTATATCCCATGTGTGGGATTGTGGCACAGTGAGGATCAGGGTGTTGCTGTTTTACAACCTCTCATGCAGTCTTTGAGTTGGAATATATAAGAAGCAAAATCAGTTATTTGTTTTTTTTTTTGTAGGTTTGCTTTTCTAATTTTCTATGACTGTCATATGAAAAGGGTATGTAAATATATATGTATATATAAAATCTATTTCATGTATTCATAGCACCATATAGGATATGGAGACTCTTTGGAGAATGAAGACATACAGTGAATATTTCTGCTGACTGGCCACATATATTTTAATGCAGCAACCAGTCTTTGCTACAGTCTCTAAGCATCTTGTGTTATTAACAGCAAAAGTCTACCTTCCAATTTTTCTGAACGTATTTATCTAGCTTCCTTAGTTTATGGTAAAGAAGTTCATAACTATACAAATTAAATAAAAATGACAATTTCTGGCTAAAAATTGCATTGATTATAGATTACTTGAAGCATCTTGTAGACATTTTAAGAAGTTAACATTTTTTTACTAGTATATAGTATAGCTGTGTAATGTTAGGTTTTATTAGCTATTCACGTTTTAGACCAATATTGTTTAGCTAACTGGATTTGTTAGGTTAGGTAGATTGTGTGTTGTATATATTTTAGTCCATTAACAAAAGAAAAAAAAATTAACTACTTTTAGTATTATGACATTTGTATATAATTAACTGTTGCACATTTCAGGCGTGATATATTTTGGAACTGAAAATATTACAGAATATGTCAGTTGTAAAATGTTAACAAAAATACTAAATAGAAATTGACTTTATTTCTATCATGTGAAAATACTTGACTGTAATGTACTAAATTTCAAGTTTTTTTCCACAACTGAGGCTTTAAAAACTAGTGAACAATATGAGGTCACTGCAAGCCTGATGCAGTCCCAGATAAGTTGACAGATATGAGCCTGAACTTTATATATCGTTGGTTGTTAATAGTGATTCTGCAAGACTTACCAGCATCCAAAACTTGGGTAATACTTTCGATGACAATCATCGTATAACATAATCCACAAAAGGATGGGATAAAAATAGTCATTACCTCACTCTTGAGTTTATCTTTGCATGAAAGAAATCATAAATCCAAGCAACAGTGGGAACTGAACTAGGAGTAAGGAAAACCTCTTGAAAATACTAAAACTGCAATTATAGTCGCCTAGCATGCAACACCATGAAATTTGCCTTCATACTAGGGAAATGTGGCCTAATTCTTGGAAGTCATTGCTGCCCACTAGTGCAGCCTTGCTCTATTGAGCTGTTCTAATGTCCGACATCCATTTAAATGCAGTGGTAGAGCATGTTGCATATGCCAGTCGATTTCAGTAACATCCTGGCAAACTGGTCTGCCAGGTAAATTGATTAGTTTAGTGATTCATGCACTCACACTAGTCACTTTCAATGCTGAACATTGAATAAAATGTGTTATTTTATGTGGCGAGTTAGATGAGCACACCTGCCCATTTCTCATTAGGGAGAGTTTGTACAAGACAATATGGGGCAGCTTTACTCTGCTCAAACTGCCAGTCCAGATGAGTAGTGTAGTGAGGTGTGCATGTGTATTTGTCTTTATACAAAATGACTGTGTCTGTCTTTGTGTGGTCTCTATTGTCAGAAAGTGGAATAGGATTAAAGAAGTGTCATACATTTTAGTGGCTGTGTTCTGAATAGCCTCCAGTATTCTATAAGAGCTAGAGTAAATATAGTGTTATATATATATGTGTGTGTGTGTGTGTGTGTGTGTGTGTGTGTGTGTGTGTGTGTGTGTGTCTCTGGGAAAATGCCTAAAGGTGTGCAATCTGTTATGTGCCTGCTTTAAATACTAGTGCAGGTTTTGTAGGGTTCTCAGTTACACAGCTGAGAGGTTCATTGTCTTTTGTATTCCCTGTTTTGACGTTAGCACTACAAGAAATGTGAGTGACAATGAATTGTTTTAGCACAGCAGAATGACTCCATTTATGTTAATTGCTCTGCTCATTAACCTCTACAAATTCCATTTATTCCTACTGCTATGTTTAAAATATAAATACGTTAAATAAATTAAATACAAGTCCAAAAGAAATATTCCACAAATCCCAGATCAAAAATACCTAAATAGAAGACAACTTACAAGAAAATATGATACATTTTTAGCACGTGTTCTTTTATAAAATATAAAAGTCAAATATTATGGATCGACAAGACATGCTTAGAAATGCAGAAGTATATTGCAATAATGAGAATTTTGTGTTTTTTTTTAAGGATTTCTCAACCTTTACTTTTTTAATCAACTGAGGCATCATTGATGCATTATACAGCTCATGCCTCCCCCATTGTTTTTTCCTTGAGTAATTTTCTGCAGGATCACTTTAGGATAGAACCGGCTGATTATAAACAGAACACACATCCTCATTACCATTTTGCTAGTCATACCCGTAGACAAAGTAACATTTCCAGAGAGTGTTGGCTTGAGGTCCAACTCTATACCTGACATTGTATGGGAAATGACCGACTTTGGAGATACCTATACTAATAGCCATCTGACAGGGTGAACTTGTATGGGGTTTTCACACTCAAATCATATGCCTTTCTAGCAAAGTATATCATCATATAGTAGTGACCATTTGTTTTGTTCATACCTATGCAGGGAAGATAGGCCAAACATCCTGGAAGTAAACCTGGTGTTGAAGAATGGAAATGAGTAAACCATGAATGTATGGAAAGTAGTTAATTTTGTATTTTGTCTAACAACACAACATACTGTCCTTATAGGCATGAATTGACTACAAAAAAGCATTTGATACTATCACCTCATTCATGGATAAAAGAGCATTTAAAAATGTAGAAGATACACCCTACACTGATCAACTACATTACAGTGACCATGAAACAGTGACAGACCACTTTGCAATTAAGCCATGATAAAGCACAAATTATTATTCCAGGGATAAAAATTCAAAGGGGGATATTCCCGGGTGACTCTTGGTCACCGCTGCTATTCTGCCTTGCCCTTAACCTATTAAGCTGTCTACTTGACAGCTTTAGGCCATGGCTGTAATTTGGCTCCTAGAAAACAACGAAGTGTAAAGACTTCTCATCATCTTTTTGTTGATGATTTGAAACTGTATAACTCATCAGATGAGGAACTGAATGTACACCTGCAAGTTGTCAAAACTTTTTCAGATGATATAAGAATGTCATTTGGTCTTGATAAATGCAAAAGCAGCCTTTAAAGCAGGAAAACTGTAGCACCAGGAAAACATCATTTTGTGACAAGAGAATGTGATACAAATGAACTTAATGAAGAGGGAGTGTATAAATATTTGAGAATTGATGAAGGATCAATGATAGAACATGAACAAATGTGAATAAAACTTAGTAAGGAGTACTTTAGAAGACTTAAATTAATCCTGAAAACAACATTCTCATCTAGGAACAAAATCCAAGCTATAAACCAATTTGCTGTTCCTGTCCAAATTTAGTTTTGGAGTGATTCTGTCCCCAAAACATGTTGGATAGATTAGATAGGAAAACAAGAAGGATGCTTCATGCTCACCAAATTTATAAAAATCAGTGAACACCAAGATTATATATTCCCCATTCCAAAGTAGGGATGGGCCCCCTTGAAATTGATTACACGTAGAGATCTGCAATCATTCTGCTAACCTCAAAAGACCCAAATGTAGTGAAAGTTTTGAAACATGAGAATAAATCTAAGATGACTTCCCTGCTTAGGCTAGCAAAAGCATATTGGCATCAAGCAGGAATGGAAATCAAAGAACAAGTGGATAAAAACCAGATAGCAACTGAAAGTGCAAAAAAAAAAATATAAGAAGGACCAGATGAGAAGACAAGAAATGAAGAAAATGCATAAATATAGTTGCAAGTATAGAAAACTTCTAGAAGGACCTCATGTTGATCAGGAATGAATGGAGGGATGGTTAAGGAGAGGCAAATTCAAACCAAGAGATGAAAGGTTAATTTTGGTGGCACAAAATAGTGGGCTACGCATACGGTTTACAAAGTCCATTGAACCTGTGGGAGAAATGGACAAATGTAGGTTTTGTAAAAACAGAATTGAAAACAGTTGCACTCCTCGTTGCCGATTGCGACATACTAATGGCAGAAGTACTGTATACTGAAAGGCATAATAATGTGGTTAGGCTGTTGCACTGGGGATTGTGCAAACATGGTATTGAAGTGGCTGAAAAAAAATGGAAACATGAAAAGCATCATAGAAAATGATTGTCTATATCACATGGGATCACCCATTGCCAACAGTTCAAAAGCTAGAGTATAGAAAACCAGATATACTGGTCCAAGAAAAGAAGACAAAAGTAACATTGATCATTGAAATGGCCACACCCAGTAACTACAGGGTCCTGTGTACAGAGAGAGACAGTCATAAAATATCATGATTTGCAAGCAGAAATGAGAGCAATGTGGAAGAAAGATACCCAGATAGTTCCAGTAGTAATACGAGCAATGGTTCTTATTAAAAAAAACATCTACAGTCATATTTAGATATGCTACCAATGTATGTAACTCTGTATGAATTGCAGGAGCAGTCATTACTGGGCACAATGTGGGTACTGAGAAGAGCACTTTTGTCTGACATCAAAGAGTGAAACAGTGCTAATTTCATGAACTTTAATCTTACTTTGACTTAGGAATGGGGTACATTCCCATTATGGTATTACAACCCTAAAAGATTTGGAGAAATTAAAAAAAAGGGATAGACCGTGAAATGACTTAATTTTTGATTACCTTTATTGAATTATCACTTGTGATGTAGGCAAATTTATATTTATATAAAAGTAATCAAACTAAACTTACAAGTTCACGTTTACATACTTTACACTTCACATATATTGCTGTATATCATATAAGCAACATTATTACTTCCTGCCCTTTTTTAAACAAGAAACATCTGTGTCATAAGTGATGGTTTAGTAATCATACATTTATACAAATGAAAGTAAACCACACCTACACAATCCAAATTTCCACCATTTTTCATCACAGACCATACTGAGACACTCCCAGTTGCAAACATTATACATCACTTATAATCTACCCAGTCATTTTCAGTCAAATATTACTTAGCTCATTTAAGTCCTACCTTATTTCAAACCTAATTCCTCCCTTGTATGCATTGCTCCCACAATTCCCATTTTTTCTGTGTAGTTTGTACCTATCCTTTTCTAAAGATCTCAATTCCAGTTGTTTTATCTCTGTTACTATATTCACTATTTCTAGTATAGTTAGTTTAGATTTTGATTTCCATCTTCTAGTAATTGCTTTTTTGCTGGCCACCACAATTAGACACAGAGTGGCTTTACCATGTCTAGGCAATTCCAATTCTCCATCCTAGCTGAGACCAATAATCTTCCTTGTTGCACCAATCTGCCCACTCAGCATCTCTGACCGTGCATCCTGTAGGAAGTCCTTAAAGTCCACCAACTCACCTCAGTCCCAGAAAATATGTTCCCAATTATCTCTTTCTTCCCTGTCGCACTTTCAACATTTGCTATCTACCTGAGGAAATTTTTTCTAGAGTCTACTTGGGGTATAAAATTATCTATGTAAACATTCCAAGTAAAAATCCCAAATCTTCTAGCTTTTGTTGCATACGTATGAGACATACATATATCCTCCCACTTATTCTTTATGAATGGCTTATCCAATCTCTATTCCCAGTCCTCTCTAACCTCCTCTGATTGTTTCTTATAGTTATCTTGTAATATTTGATATGCTGTACAAATTATTCCTTTTTTAATCGCAGCGTCTGTTCTAGATTCTACTTAAAAATCTACCAGTGCTCGTCTTTCGTGTAGGGCTCCCTGTTTCTTTCTCTTTGCCTATACTCTATCAATCCTTGATAGGAAAGACAATCTCTAACATGCAGTCCAAATAAATTCTTGGCGTCTTCCTATTCTATTATCTTTCCCTCTCTAGTTATTTGCTCCCAATACCCGGTTCTTTTGCCAGTTTTCTCCAATAAAATCCAACACCCTCTTGTCTGTTCTCTATATCCCTAATTGTAGTTTTCCCTATCAGCAGAATTTCCTTTCTCCATTCCCGTGTTGGCTTAATTCTTAGAATACTTTCTGCTATTTTATGGATATAGTATTCTGTATGATCATTTTCTCCTTAAAGGCCTGCATTCAAAATCCCAGAGTCTCCTTGTTTCTTGAGACCCCCCCCCCATTTCATCATCATCCCTTTTCACTTTGAATTATAGTTTTCTGCTTGTGCTATGTGTATATCATTATGTGCATTGTTCCTAGTTAGCCACTGTAGCTAGATAGCACGTGCATGTAAGTACTGAGCGCATGCAAAGACAGTGTCATTTTGTACGGTCAGCCAAAGTTAATGCAGTCCTGAATGGAGGTGCATGTGTGTGTGTGTTTGAAGAAATACATGAATCAGTTAGCTTAAATGCATGTTTCTATTACAGTTCCTGTCAATACTTATGTACAATAAATACCTTGAACCCATACACCACTTTGCTCTTTTGAATGCATGAGAGAGGCGACATGGTGCCAGAATGGATCCAAAGTAGAAGTAACATACAAGCCATGAGGCACAGAGTTAAGAGAGGAAATATACCAGAGTGAACTCGCAAACAGGTCAGTGGCTACTCGCAAACAGGTCAGTGGCTATTCAAAGGTACTTAAAATCATTTAAATGATTTTTCAGTCACTGAATGTTTGGCAAAGCATTCAAAACATTCAAAATAATTAGAGATTAACAAAATGTCCAAAATTGCAACATATTGATAAAAGTGTTAGAAATAATTACAGAAATGTTTAAAACATTTTGGAAATTCTTTAAAATGTAGAAAAGGGCTAAAACAATCACATTTCTTCACAATGTACTACTTTTTCCAATTAATTAAAGCTATTTGAAGAGTCGGAAGTTTCTGGAAGGTTTGCAGTGTTTGCAATGTCAAAGTGAAGCCTTTTCAAAAAGATTGTGTTTTCAACCATAATTATAAGTACCTGGTCTATACTTGTTTGAACGTATTTTGCTATTGCAGAGGGATCCCGCTGGTGTTTGATAATATTGCTGAGAATTGGCAAGTGTATGAACAAGAATATGATATTTTCATACAGACTGCTTTTTCTGATAAAGATGCATGCACATAGGCATTTATACTTCTTAATTTAGCCACCTGGGAAGCTATTGAGAGGAAATGTTCATTTGTGTATGCACCTGCCATGTATGCAGGGGAGGGAGAAACCACCATATTGTGATACAGGTTGAAATTCGTGAAGGTCCTGAGTGCTTAAAATGTAAATTTAGAGAAATGTGTAACCCTCAAACAAATATTACAATGGAAAGGCAGATGTTTTACACAAGAAACCAAAATCCTGGGGAAACTAAAGTAGCCTATATTACTGACTTGAGAAATGAAACTAAAACATGCATATTTGGTGATTAGTGAGATGAGTTGATAAAGGACAGATGTGTACGGCATTAATGATGCAACTAGAAAGATTTTGTTTAGAGATAATGATTTAACATTGAGCAAAGCCATAGTGATTTGTCAAATACACAAGCTTCCAGAAAAGCACACAGATATGCTTAGGGATGAGAAAAATGTGCTTGCAGTATCTAACCGTATGAATGTTGACAGTGTACAGCATAAAGCTAGGATGAAAAAGGGATATAAATGAAAGGGTTTGACACCACCAAACCTAACTATAAATTGAAGAGGTTGTTTGTTACTCAGACCTTATTGTTAACTGTCATAATTGTGAAGGCAACCATGAACCGAAATGAAAGTGCTTTGCTTTTGGTCAACAATGTCACAAATATAAAAAATGGAATCCTTTTAAAAGGCTCTGCAGGCCCAAAGTATTGCAAATTTTTATTAAAAGAAAGCATCCAAAGAAGCAAGTAGATCAGATAGAAAGCCATGAACAAACTTTTTATGTTGATGGTGTCTCTGTGATTGATGAAACAATACAGTGAACTATCAGCCAACTGGTAGTCTGGCAAGAGAAATATTTTGTACTGTTCAGATTAATGGGAAATCGGTAGAGCTTAAAGAAGACACTGGATCCAAGTGTAATGTTATGTCAGCACAAATGTTTGCTAAAGTAAAAGCTGGTGAGAAACCTGATTCAGCAAAGTTTACAAAATGTATTGCTTATGGTGATAGAGATCCAAACAGATGGCACAGTAGTTCTCACATGCCATTCTGCTGGGAGCAGCTATGACTTGCAGTTTTACATAGTCTGAAGGACACATGCAGTCATTATTAGGCCTCAGAGACTTTTTGAGAATGGGACTGATTTCATTTAATGAAGAGATTTGCCATTTAAATCTGAACAACCACAATTATTTTACACAGAATATTTTTCGTGAATATGCTGATAGTTTCAAAGAAGAGCTTGGTAAACTACCAGTCAAATATTCCATTAAGTTAAACCATGAAGCAAGCCCAATTGTCAGACCAGCAAGGAAGGTTCCGGTAGCTATGCAGAGCAAAGGAAAACAGCATTAGACAAAATGTTGAGTTTAGATGTGATAACTCCACTAAAAGAACCGACAGAATCGGAATGGGTATCCTCCATGATTGCAGCTCATGAGGAAAGCTCAGGTGATATTCAATTATGTATTGATCTGGGAGGTTTAAACAAAGTGTTAAACGTCCTTCTCGTCCATTGCACATGGTAGTAGTAGTAGTACCTGGTCTCATGCCAAATGCCACTGTTTTTTCTGGCTTAGATGCAAAAAGTTCATTTTGACAAATTTCACTGGATCACAAATCTTCATTGTTAACCACTTTGAGTACACCATTTGGTAGATACAGATTCTTAAGAATGCCATCTGGGATGAATTTTGCCAGTGAAGTATTTCAACGTGTATTGTAGGGGGCAATGGTAAGACAAACGTGATGGAAACCTCAAGAAAGTTCTAGAATGTGCCAGTGAAGTAAATCATAAACAGAGTCCTCAGAAGTGTAAATTCAAACTGAAAGAGGTTACTTGTGGGTCATTTGTTTTCTAGTTCTGACTTACAACTAGATCTGTCTAAGCAAGCAGCAAGACTGTCACATATCTGCAACCTTTTCTGGGTATGGTCAACTATTTAGGAAAGCTAATCCCAGACCTGAGTGAGCTTTAAGCATTTAAGCACTGTTACATGAGTTGACATGCAAAAATGTAAACTGGTCTTTGTTAGCACAACACCAACAAGCATTTGATGTTCTGAAACACAAAATTGCCAGTCCACCCAAATTGAGATATTAATGATCAAAAACCAGCTCTTCCATGTGATGCTTCTAAGTATGGTCTTGGTGCAGCATGTCTTCAAGAAGGTATACCAGTAGCCTATGCATCCAGAACTTTAACCTAAACTAAGATGCATTATGTGCAAATTGAAAAAGAGCTTTTGGCAGTAGTGTTCAAAGTTCCATGATTATATTTACGGCAAACCTGTTCAGAGACTGATCACCAGTCTCTAGTGACAGTTTTGAAGAAACCAATTCATTCAGCCCTAGCACGTCTGCAATGCATAATGTTAAAATTGCAAAAGTACAATTTCAATATTGTTTATACAAAAGGCAAATATCTTTGTTGCAGATGCTTTGTCAAGAGCACCAGAACAGCATGATAATGACAGAGCTGACTTTGAAGTCATGGAAATCAAACATATTTCTACATCACATCTTGATAAACTCAGAAATCGCACAGATTTAGACCCTGTTCTCCAGAAGCCGAAACATTTGGTCAGTCAAGGATGGCCAGTGCAACAAATCAGTTTACCACTTGATGTACAAAAATATTTTCCTTACTGAGAGGAGCTCATGATGGAAGATGGAATCATCATGAAAGGTCCTAAAGTGGTTATTCCTTCAGCATTACAACAGGAATATATCCAGATTTTACACTGTGGTCACCTGGGTACTGATTCAACCAAAAGAAGGGCAAAAGGCATAGTATTTTGGCCTTCTATGTCAAAAGATATAGAGAAGGAAACTCTAGCATGTTCAATTTGCAACAGTACTAAACCACACCAACAGAAAGAACCACTTCAGCTAAAATAGATTCCTGAATTACCATGGTCTATAGTTGCTACTGATGGTTTTGAATGGAATGATCAACATTATTTAGTGTTAGTAGACTCTTTCAAATTGGCTTGAAATTGACCTTCTCCCTAACATATAGCACTGTCATTACAAAATTGAAGAGCCATTTTTCTGTGCATGATATTCCGCACAAAGTTGTCTGACAATGGTATACAGTTTACAAGTCAGCAGTTCAAGAAATTTGATGAGTCTTGGGACTTTGTCCATGTTACTAGTAGTCCTGAGTATCCACAGTCCAATGGATTAGCTGAGCGTGCAGTTCAAAGAGTGAAACATTTGTTAGAGAAATCGAAGAGTGATATTGCAGATGTTTTTCTTAACCTAGTCAATCTCAGACCCATTCCCCGAGATAATTTCCTTACCTCACCTGCTCAGAGATTAATGTCTAGAGAGATGAGAACAACCTTGCTTATCAGTAAACAACTATTGATTCAAATGCTAAGAGCAACAGAGTGGTCAAGACTCAACTTTTGAAAATACGCCAGTCACAAAAGTTGTATTACGATAAATCTAGCAAACCTCTTAGACCATTGAGACAAGGAGAGATCATAAGCAAAGGATATGACCAAGTGGGAGTGGAAATTATCAAAAATACTTGTGAAGAACTGAGATCTTGTATCATACAATCAGAAGGAATGGATTTCAGAAGAAACCAAAGACATACACCCAAGTCTCTGAACCAGTGATGCAGCAGATTGCCTGTGCCAAAGACATTTTCCCAGAGTGACCCTAGACTTGTTCTGATTTCGGAGGACAGTGTACTTTCCTCAAATAATCCTGATGTAATCCCTGAAGTTCCTATTGAGTAAAATTCCCAAGAGACTGTTCCTGTTATGGCCAGTCAAGGTGTTTATGTGACAAGATCAGGTAGAATTTCCAGACCCAATCCAAAATACACAGTGACATGGACTTAAGTTCTGATTTGTTGTTAATATTGAAGTGATATCTGGAATGTAAAATGTCTTGTTCACGTGTTGCATGTTAAACAAATGAAAGAGAGAGGATGTAGATCATTATGTGTATTGTTCCTAGTCAGCTACTTTAGCTAGGTGATACATGCATGTAAGTACTGAGCACGTACAGGGACAGTGCCATTTTATACAGTCAACCAGAGTAAATGCAGTCATGAATGAAGATGCACATCCGAGTGTTTGAAGTAATGAGTGAATCAGTTAGCTTAAATGCATGTTTTTATTGCAGTTCCTGACAATGTTTCTGTACAATAAATATCCTGAACTCCTACACCGCTTCAAATGCATGAAACAAGTGACACTATGTATAGGAGCCTTAACTGTGTATCTCTGAAGTACCCCTTCAAGGCAGATAATCCCAATCTGCCCTGTTCTGCTGGAAGAATTCACTTATCCCACTTTACTCTTGCCAGATACAAATATGCCTGACCAGTGTACAAGACTAAAGGGACTAAAAACTGTTTAACTGCTTGCATCTTAGTATTGAAATCCATATACAAGAGCTTCAGTTTTCTCAGTTTTTGTATTATCTTTTGTTTAGTCTCTTCCCACATATCCTTAGCTGCCACAACGGTATCACTTTTAATCCATACTCCTGAATACTTTTGTCATGTCCCCATAAATATGAATATTGCTGAATATTCTTGTGTGGGTACATAATTTAACTTAATCGCCTTTGTTTTAGCTTCATTAATTTTGTATCCCGAAAAGATTTGAAACGGTCTCAAAATGTTCCACAACACTGTAATGTTTCTTTATGATTTTTACAGGTATAACATATCATCTGCAAGTAAAGCCAGCTTTTCTTCACTACCATACCAATTATATCCTTGAATTTCTGAGTCCCTTATTTTCTTAATCTCTGGTTCTAAATATAATGCAAATAATAAAGGGGAAAGAGGACACCCCTGTCTGGTTCCTCTGCTCAAGCAGAAATTATCAGAGGACCCCACCCACTTTAATTTTTACCTCCAATCCCTTGTATATCCTCCTAATCAACCTTATATTTTTTTCAGGAAATGCAAATGCTTCCATTGCCCTGCTCTTAAAATCCCATCTTACTCCATCAACTGCTTTCTCTGCATCAAGTCCCATGAAAAACAATGGTATTTTCTTACATTCTGCATCCCTCTGGATCATCAGTGTTCTGTTCTT
The DNA here is from genome assembly GCF_019279795.1 of Protopterus annectens. Classification (NCBI taxonomy): domain Eukaryota; kingdom Metazoa; phylum Chordata; order Ceratodontiformes; family Protopteridae; genus Protopterus; species Protopterus annectens. The sequence goes on along the minus strand of NC_056743.1, from coordinate 60,850,104 downwards.
GTCAAATTTTTCCCTCCCCTCTACAAAACCACATTGATCCATATCTGTCAATATATATCAGTTTTGGCAATACTTTTGCCATTATTTTAGCCATTATAGACATGAATACTTTATAATCATGGTTTAGTATTGACATAAGCCTGTATGAAGCTGGATCTGATGCATCTTTACCCTCTTTAGGCATTACATCTACCACTGCTTTTCTCCAGGATGTTGGTACTTCTCTTAAAATACTGTTAAACAAAACCTTCCAGATCTTTACTAGGTTTTTCCCTCCTAGCTTCCCAACTTCTACAGGAATACCATCTATTTCTGGGGACTTTCTTGTAGATTGGTTATATATCACAATTTTTCTCTCATTTCATGCAATCCTAACCATTAGTAACTGAGCCTCATCTACCTCTAACCTTGTCGTATTTAATTCTTCTATAAACATTTCCATTTGTATTTTTTCTTGATTTCCATATTTCTCTGCTTTATATAGACTTTCATAGAATTTCTGAAATATACCATCTACAGGATCTGTTGTTACCTTCCTTTATTATAGGCTCCCTAAGCTTGGCGACAGCCCTTTCTACTTTCTCTTGCCTGAATCATTGTGCTAAAATGTTTTTGTACTCAAGTTTTATAAAATGACTTTGTTGGTAACTTCTTAATGGTCACTATTATGATAAAAAATATATTTTTTTTGTGTACTGACTGTTTCATTTCCTTCCACTTATTTGCAAAATTGAGAAAGGTTAGTGTATTACCTGGAGAAAGAGACCATTAGGAACCAAATTGTTCTTTTTATTAATGCGTGAATGTATGTTTGTGTGGGGGCAAAGTGCCCAAATAAATGTAGACATGCTATCACTCGGCTCTTAATAACTTAATTAGCAAAAGGTAGAATGAATGAAGCAAGCAAGTCTAGCATTTAGCTTTATGTCTAATGCTTGTAACACTCATTAAGTCTGTCCTGTCCAGCAAGCATTGGCCCTGTTTTCCTAGACTGGAAGGATGGAAAGAACCCTTGAAGGTACTGCTGTACTTGTATGAGCTTCTGAAAACCCAGGAACTGACCCTGAAATAGTTATTCTACCCTTTGAGACCGAACAGTACATATGAATGAACTTCACATAAACATCATTCCCCGTTGATAAAGGGATGGCCCATATTCCCTAACACACTGCTGTATATGCCCATTGCTATACTTGTATCGGGTACACCAGCAATAATAAGGGCCATATGGAAAAGTTTAAATAGAAGATAGTTTATCTGGAATATCAGACACTTGGAGGAATAAGGTGCTAGTGTTGGGGAGGTCTGGTCAGGATGATTGGGTCTCATTAAATATATGCATATAACTTGTACACAGGTTCATAGTTTCATAGGTAGTTAGTAGGCTATTGCTTAGTAAAGATTTTTAGAAGCTGAGCCTACATTCCTATGACAATTTTAGGCCTTGTAATTTAAATATGATTAACCCAGAGCCAGGCAGGGCATTTATACGTTATCCATAAGGGACAAGGGTATTAAAAGAGGGGTGAAGTTGTGGTTTCCCATCCAGTCACACATTGTTTAAACAGAGTAAGGGAAGTACTTTGCTTCATGTTGAGATGAAGACTATTCTAAAGAAGTGGTGTTCTTCACTGTACATATCTGTCCCTCCAACATGTTCTAGAAGAGATTGATTACTTTTGTGAGAATTTATGCCACTAACAAACTTGCAGATGTGCTGTAATTCTGAAAGGATGGGATCTTCTGAGGCTATGAATGCAAGACAGAGATTTCCCCAATAGCACGTATGATACTGAGGAGGAACAAGGATTTGAGGTGGTCCATACAGTTTCTACAGTTTTAGGTTCTTGATTTTCATGGTGAGAAAGCATTGTAGTCATTCAAGTTGTTTGGACTAGTGCATACCTTAGGGGCCAATATACTTGATTGGACAAATCCAAATACAGTGGAATGATCACATTCCTGTAAATAGATGTCGTACCCTTGGTAATAAGCTGTGTTACGAACATGGGCTTTATTGCTATAGTGAGTACATTGTGATTAATGGACAGTTTTTCTACATATGTTCCTAGGCCCCTAACTACCAGACTGATTTTTCAGGAGTGTGTTGTCGATGTTATTACAATGAATGGCATGCTTATCAAAGAAAACTAATATATATTTTACAGAATTTAGTTTTTGTCCATGTTTATGACACCAGCAGTTTGATTGCAAAAGGCCCTTTTGTAGGATCTTAGTCCTCTGGAAAGTTTATGATGGGACAATAGTCATTTGCAAACTTGGCTTGCCATAAACCCTTAACATTACCTCCGAGAAGTAAATGCCTAAGAGAAGTGGTCCAAACAGCACTGATCCCAGGGTATACCCTTAGTGACAGATTGTTCTGAGGAGAGAGAGCAACCTACGCTAATTTACTAGGTTCTCTTTATTAGCCAACTTGCTATCCAGTAAGTTACATAGGGATTAACATTTAGCTGGGAGAGTTCATCAAAAATAACTGACTGCAGGGTGGTGCTGAATATCTTTGCAAGGTCTAGATATGTGGTGTGTACCAAATTTCCCTCATCTATTTATTTAGTAACCTTTTCAAAGGAGTCAATCAGGTTAAGCATTCAGGATCTATCCTTGACATAACTGAAGGTCAAGAGTTTGTAGGTTACTTATGTCATTATTAATTCCATAGTGATCCTTTCCAGAGTCTTACAGGTGAGGCAGATTTCTGTCTATAATTAGCCAGGTCCTTTGACTCCTCACCTTTTTACAGGGGGATGACTGGTGCTGTCCTCCTTTGATCAAACACAAAGCCTGTTTGGAGCCTGATATTGAATAACCTTTGTAAGGGGATGCACAATTCTCCCAGTTGATGGAAAGACAGTTGACGTCCCGTAAGAGAACTGTGTGTGGTCTAATGCACAGGAACACCAGACTAGTGAGGTTGGAGGTATGGGCAAAGGGGAGATATACAGAGTTTTCTATTGTTAACAATGATGTGACAATGGGATTTGTTAATGGTAATTTGGACATGGTGAAGTTTTGGGTCGTTATCCTGTCTCATGACCCTTGAGGTGAGATTTTGTTTAATGAATATAGAGGCACTGCTTCCTTTAGTGCTTATGTCTAGTTTGGTGGGTCTGAACACATACCAAGAAAAACACCAAAATCCGTATACAAAATAAAAGGCAGTGAACCAAGAATAAAGGCAAAAAGCTCCAACAGAAATAGCGTAACCACCAAATTTTAATATCCGCTTTCGTCCTTGGACTTCATCAGAATAATGAACATGTTTAAAAACTCATTTAAATACAAAATTGATGAATCACACACGTTAACTGATTGGTCAAGCAATAATCCAATATTAAAAACATTTGTATTTAAAATTGATTGGTAAGAAGCAATAATCAATCCTACAAAAAAAAGTTAGAAATAGAAAGATTTTGTTTGTTAATGCTTAACATATTGTCATTTAAAAAACATTTAATATTAACTGCATCGTTTAAGCCAGGGGCTTGATCAGCACAAAGTTTGATCTGCCACCTAGTCTCACTTTGTTCAACTAACTTCCTATAATCTCCACCCCTCAAATCAGAATGGACAACTTCCAAAACTGTAAACAAAAATTTTTTAAAATTCAAACATTGAACAGAATGTTTAAAAAGTGCACTATTTTCATTTTTAGTCTTGATGTTGTAAAGATGTTCTTTAATACGTGTATGTAGGCTCCTGGTAGTCATCCCTACATAAAATGCAGGGCATGAACTACAGAAGCAAATATAAACTACCCCTGTGGTCTTACATGTAACATGTTCAGGGACGGAAAAAGTTGTATCCATGCCCTCAACCAAAATCATGGGTCCTTTGGCTAAAAATCTACAAGTGCTACAACTATTACAAGGAAACATACCCTTAACAGTAGAAACCAAGTAATTGGATTTAATAGGTTTCTGTTCAAAAGCTTTTTTAATGTTAAAGGAATTTCTAGATACAAAAAAAGGTTTTTTACCTAATACCCCATAAAGATCTGAGTTACCGTGAATAATCTTCCAATTCTTAACTAAAATGTCACGAATCTGGTTGTTATTAATACTCATATCTAATGAGCAAACTAAATTGTGATTGAACCCCACCGTGTTTGACGGCACGTTAGGTATCAAGGTATCATCAGCATCTAGAATTGCCTTATAATGTGATTGCCTTTTGTTATAAACATCATCAATGATAGAATTCAACAAGGAAAGACTATAACCTCTAGAAAGAAACAATTGTTTTATAAAATCAAATTCCAGTTGTAAATCATGTGCACCAGTTGTCATCCTACAAGCACGGATGAATTGCCCCTTAGGAATGTTATGAATAACATGAGTTGGATGGGCACTGGTAAAATGTACATAACTATTTGTAAAAGTTTCTTTTCGGTAGATTTTGCTGTGAAAGCGCCCTTCAAAAATGTCCCACCAAATATTGACATCTAAGAAGTTGATAGAAATACCAGAACAGCCCAAGGTGAATTGTAAAAAACTACCACTGGTGTTCAAAGAATGAAGAAATCGTTGCACCGTGGTATCGTCACCACGAATGATGAACAAAAGGTCGTCAACAAAACGACAATAGAAAAATATTTGAAAATCATTTTTAACTACGTTAAGAATAGTTTCCTCCCACCAGGACATAACTAAATTGGCATAAGCCGGGGCCGCTGACGACCCCATGGCTACACCTCTTTTCTGTCTGTAAAAGGAATTCCCAAACAGGAAAAAATTATTCTGTAACAAGATTTCAACAAATCTACAAATAGTAGAGATCTGTCCAGTACTGATATTTTTGTTTTTACCTAGAATGTAACGGATAGCTTCCACACCGTCCTCATGCGGAATACAAGTAAATAAGGAAATAACATCTAATGTGAACATGATATGTTGATCTGGATCAAAATTCTGAGTGATAGGACTTTCCCTTACTTTTTTCAAGAAATGCCATGAGTCCTTTATATAGGAATCAAAATCAGTTACCAGTGGACTTAAAATAGCATCAATAATCAAAGCTATCCCTTCCGTGACTGAATGGGGGGCAGAAACTATTGGCCGAAATGGTGGATCAATTTGGCTTTTGTGGGTCTTCGGAATGCCAAATAAAATACCAATTCTAGGTTTTTCAATAAAACAAAAGTCGTAGACTTCTAAGGTAATTTCGCCTGATATTAAGGCATCATATAGAAAGGAATGAATTAATCTTTCCTTTTTCTTAATGTCAAACAACTTAACAATTTCATACTCATCCTGATTCTCAAGTAGTTTTGTCATTTTTACATTGTATAAATCTTGGGACATAATTACTATATTCCCACCTTTATCACTTCTCATGAATCTAGTGTTAAGACTCATGTTTTTTAACCTATTAAATGCTTTTCTTTCATCTATATTTAAATTATGCACTGGTCTGTCACTATCCTTTAAACAAGAATATATTTCTTGCAAACAAGTTTCTTCATAAATTTTTAAAGTGTGGACCAATGGAGGGTTGAAATTAGAAGATTTTGTTAACTTTTTGTCATGACATGAAACATCATTCAAGATGTAAGCAAGGTTAAGCCTCCGAATAAATTTCTTAATGTCAATTGTAGTTTTGCACAAATTGGCCTTTCTGGTTGGAACAAAATTAAGTCCAAGCCTAAGAATACGTGTTTCAAAAGGCCCTAATGTAATGTCAGTCAGGTTGATAATATCAAAGTTGGTTGGCACCACAAAGTCTTTTGTCAGTTCTCTTCCCCCGAGGAGTTGGAACTCAAAAAAGTTCTGCTCCTTGTGAGAATAGTCTTCTTCGAAGCAGCACTCTTTTTGCCTAAAAAAGTCTTGTTACCTGTATTTATCGAGTTACCTTCATTTGAAGGGTTGTCAGTATTTACATTATTAGCAGCATCATTGTCAGATTCACAAACAGGATCCATGTCTAAGGCAGAAATACATTGCTCGTTTTCTTTAGTTGTTTTACTGCCCAAAGAAGTCACATGTCTAGTAAAAGGGATTGTTTTCAACTTTTCAACCACACCGTTGTTATTATGGTTGTTAGCTACAGTCGTTCGTCCAACTAAATTGACATGAGTTGAAGAATCGTTTCTTGTAAAGGCACTAGTTGAAGACATTGTGTTTTTATTATAGGTAGTCCCCTTGGAATCTTTACCATTCGGAACAAAAAATGAGTAAGCCGAATTATTTTTGTAAGCGAGAATGTCTCGTTCGAGTTTAACCAGTTTCCTGTTGGTAACCTCGACAGAATGTCTGTCAACCTCTTCAAACAGAGGTATAAGAAAATCAGCGTTCTCGACACAAGACAGTTCGCTTTCTAAGCGTTCAATTTCCGAATTTAAATCAACCATTTTTAAATTATTGTTATCAATTAATAGTCTTAAAAAAGCCATGCCACTCTCATTAAAAAAAGTAACCAGTTTATTATAGAAAATATCACCAACGTGTACCCCGTTGGGACATTTGAAAAACCTAAGTCCCTTAGGCATTATTTGGAGTTCAATACACCTTTCAAAATAGTGATTTTCTACAGTCAAAGAACGGAATCTTTTAACCAACCTTGTAAGCGTTTCACGCTTCTTAAGAATATCCCCTTCACAATGAAAGCCATGATTAACATACTTCGCGAATGGGTTATTAAATAAATCCAAAAAATTCCTAACATCACGTCGAGTGGAGTTAGTACCTCGTTGATGCAGGTTACCAGCCTTAAAACGCAAACTGCCGTCAGTTGTTGAATTACGCCCCACAGTGTCTCTGGTTGGCTCAACTTCGACCACTGTATCCAGTTCCTTAAAGGAGCCATGTGGGCTAGAAGCTGCAATTACATCGGTACGGGGACCTTCCGCTCTGGATACCAGAAACTTTAAAGACCTTTGGATGTCGACAAGTGTAGTTATAAAAAGCGAACTGATGTCCTTCTGAGTTTCACCCTCAGGGATAGAATAAGTACTGAGATTCAAAAGTGCCTCGTCGGTTCCCTCCGCCATGGTAAAAGAACAAATACCAAGAAAAACACCAAAATCCGTATACAAAATAAAAGGCAGTGAACCAAGAATAAAGGCAAAAAGCTCCAACAGAAATAGCGTAACCACCAAATTTTAATATCCGCTTTCATCCTTGGACTTCATCAGAATAATGAACATGTTTAAAAACTCATTTAAATACAAAATTGATGAATCACACACGTTAACTGATTGGTCAAGCAATAATCCAATATTAAAAACATTTGTATTTAAAATTGATTGGTAAGAAGCAATAATCAATCCTACAAAAAAAGTTAGAAATAGAAAGATTTTGTTAACAATGATGTGACAATGGGATTTGTTAATGGTAATTTGGACATGGTGAAGTTTTGGGTCGTTATCCTGTCTCATGACCCTTGAGGTGAGATTTTGTTTAATGAATATAGAGGCACTGCTTCCTTTAGTGCTTATGTCTAGTTTGGTGGGTCTGAACACAAGGTATGTGTTGAAACCATTCAGTAATCTTGAACCAGGTCTCCTTGTTGGCACAGTCCAGTGTAAGCAGTGCCTGTAGGGAGTGGAGCTCATTGTCGAGGCTTCTAGTATTGAACATCAATACCTTAAGATTATCTGGATTCTCTTTTGTTCGGGTGGAAGTTTTTGAAGACTGATCTTATCTAAAAAGGCAGTATATGGGTGAACAAGATTTTAGCTAATCTACAAAAACCTTGGAGCGATGGGTGCAGAGTCTCCCTGATGAAGCCCTTAGTACTGTCTGCCGTCATCTTCCAGGCTAATGTGTAGTGGCCATCAAACAAATTAGAACAGTTTTACACGATCCACTGTATGTAATGAAAATATATATACATGTGTTCATAAACATATGCTCATATACACATACATGAAGGTCTGCTGTATGATGCTTGAAATGCCACGTACCCTTAATTTAATCTGTTTTGTGATGAGTAGCAAAGCCATGTTGGCGTACTGTTTTCCTTACCCCTACATTGCAAGATATTTGTATATCCTCAGACAAGACCATGTTTTTATTTATATCCATTTTCTGTGTTTTTGTTTTAAATAGCGTATCCAATTGACTAAAGAAGGTTGCAATAAATGCCTAAATTTCTTTAAATAGGACTTCAGGGAGTATGGGGTGTACATAGCTTCAATGAATGGATTATTTCTCGAGCGTGTGACTGTTTCTAAGATTTTTATTCATTTGTATTTTTTATTTTAGTACTTTTAAATGCATTTTAGAATGGTATTGGGGGTTATGTTAAGATTGTTTTATTGCTCATTTATGCATATTATATAAGATTGTTATAATCGGACCTTTTTCCAGTAATATTTTCTAATCGATTGCAACTGGTGTCATTTTGTTTTATTTTTCTGTGTTTTGTTTTTAGTTTTTCATTGTCATAAGAATACATTTTGTCTTTAGGATATTCATTTAGGTGGGGCACAATTGTATTTCGAGCATTGTTTGCATTTGCAGCCTGTGAAGTCATATTTCAGAATAGGATATGCAGTCTGTGGTTTATTTTACTTGTTCGCTTCTTCAGACCATTATATTAATTTCTGATTAATATAACTGTAGAGTTAGATTTAGGCAGTTATTGTAGGTAGCTAGAGATTTTTTAGGAGGGGGGTGTGTGCCTGTGATTTGCCCATATAATTTGTAAATTTGAGGTTTAGACAACAGTGTAAAAATATCCAAATAGCAAAAACAGAGGCAAGGATAAATGGTTAATCCTCCAGATAGTATCGGCAATGAAGTAAAACAAAAGCAGGATTGATCTGGCACACTACTGAATCTTCAAGTAAAATATTTACTGAAAGGGTAGCACGTTCACAATCAGAAGGGTTGCTTCTTCAGACCATTAACAATTGCTAATGGTCTGAAGAAGCGAACAATTTGACAGTGAAAGTGGTGACATTTCAATAAATATTTTACTTTGAAGATTCAGTGGTGTAAATATGGCAAATTTAGTGAAATTTTAGTAGCTTTGGTGATGTGCCAAGCACACGTGAAGTACATAAAAATATATACTGTTTGTGTCAATGTGGGTGTAGGTTCATGTGCTGTTTCTAATATTGGTAATTCATCTTTCAATCATTAGTTCTTACGCCTACATAGAAAGTAAGGTAAGGAAAGAAATATTTATGCTAAAGCCAAGTAAACTAAATGGCTGAGTCTGAAATGTATTATTAATTACTTAGGACAATACATACATTTTACATGTGAAAATTATCTAATTTAAGACAATACATACATTTTAGATGTGAAAATTATCTAATGATTTTTATCCTTTTCTTATTAATATTTTAAAGTACTGTGTTTACTCTTTGTCACATGATGCAAACCAAAAAGGCAGAGTCTTCAGACACTACAAATCTGCAATGTGCTATATTCTGCAAAAACTAGGCTACTTTTGTGTTTAATCAGTTGTGTCTAGAGTTTACAAGCTAATTGCTGTAAAGTTGCTATCATGAATGCTGAATCTTGTAGTTTTCCATAAGTCTGAGTACTCCCAATTGTCACATATTCTTTATCATCTGTTTCATCAGTAAATGGTTCAGCTATACTAGGGCTAAATGCTGAGCACGGTGGTCTTGCACAGTCAGCTCTACTAAGGCTGAATGCTCAGCATGGTGGTCTTGTGCAATTAGCTGTACTAGGGCTGAGTGCAGAGCATGGTGGTCTTGCACAATCAGCTGTACTAAGGCTGAATGCTGAGCATGGTGGTCTTGCGCAAATCTGCATACTCCCATGTGTCACTTTTGCGTGTAATTGCTGTTGCTGGAATGTAAACTGATAAGTGCATCAGTCACAGAGTACAGACAAATAACCATAAAACACCGTATGAAGTGTATACCTGCTCAACAACTTCTAACCATTTACATTCCAAACAAAAGAGCTGGACAGTGCCCTATACTCTCATACCACTGTCAAGCTCTGGCACTCTGCCAATAGACATTACTACCATCGAGAGCTTTGACAACTTCACTCTAAAAATACACTTTCTATGTCATCACACCTGCCCCTGCTCTTTCCCTAACATGTGAATCTATATTGGACCAAGAGACTTTCCATATTTCTACATCCTTAACTTTCCCATCCTTCTAAGCATCTACTTGCATCTAATGTTCTGATCCTCATTCTTTACCTTACTCCTACCCGATGTATATATAAAACAATTTGCAATCTACCACTTTAATTTAGTACATGTTTTATTATTGTATCTACCTCTCTGTACTTATTTAGTATTCAGTTATTACTGTGTGCTTTAATGCCTGCATTTTTATCTTGTTCATGTAAATTGTCTTAACTTTCATGTAACATTAGGAGCTTTTCTCTCCAGGCCTCCGCTGAAAATGGCTTTCTAACCCAGTCGGACTTTCCTGGTAAACACATATTAAATAAATAAAATATAACAGTTTAAACTCTCAAATCTACCATAATTGTATATAATAATAATAATAATAATAATGATAATAATACTTGCTTGGCACTTCTGCATTTGGTGGACATAATTGCATTACTTGTAATCATAACCTGACGTAATATTTTTGAGCACTTTATTTGCTGGTTTACTATCAAAATCAGGAAATGAACTTGTGCGTTTAATCATGGCATTGAAATAGAATGTCGAAAATAAAAACGGTTTTATGTCTCAATTCCAAATCATGTTAAAACAGAGTGTTTGGTATTCAATGTTTTGAAAATGTGACTATTAAACTGCATTTGCTTTCTGGATATCAATATTACAGATTTGCTAGGTTTAATTTTGATGTTAAAAACCTTTGAAACCAAACATTCAATTTAACGTTACTCAAAGAAGTTCATTTTTGGATTTTGATAGTATACCGTGGTGGTGCTGCGGTAGCGTTGTTGCCTCACAGTAAGACGTCCTGTTCGGTTCTCAGCTAGAGCGTCTTCTGTGTGGAGACATGCGTGAATGGGCGTACCTTCTTTGAAGGTTGTGCATCAGAGCTGGCAACTCGGCACGTAAAAATCTACTGCCAATCATTAGCGGACAGGAGTTCCGCTCTGGCGACCCCTAACCGGGAAAAGCCGAAAGACGCAACAACCTTGTTTTACCCATAACTGCACACACTTGTAAACTCTGCAAAACCTAGTACCCTGTTACAAACCTGTCTCATCCTACTGTGTGAATAACTTTGTCTGTGGTCTAACGTAATCATAAATAGAATGTGTTGTGATTTGTCACTAGCTAAACCACTCATCTAGAACATTAATACCAAAGCAAAGTTGCAGAACGGTATTAACAAAATAAGTCACTGATGTTATATCATTGCCAAGTAGATTATTTTTGGGAAGGGAATTCTTTTATCATTGGTCCTTCCATTTCTGATAGTAATTACAATTACAATGCTGTTCTAGATCAAGATAGTTATTGAAATGAACTTAAGTGCATGCTGCTTTAATTAAAAATCGACTTGCTTCCTGCTGTTCTGCATCTTTAATCATCCTTTTGTGGAATTCTTTGCTGAATGTGCTGTAATAGCAATAAGAGGAATGCTCCTGGCACGATTATCTGTAAATTCACTGAGTTTCTGAAGCTTTTTTGCAAAGGACTGCACATGCATTCTTATTGCCCTATAAATACATTTCCATGTACTCCTCTCCTTGTACTAAAGAAATATATATGAGCTGCTTGTGGAGAAGGACTGTCGGATAACCAATAACACATTTATTTTTTGGCCTGAAACATTGCTAATGTTGCACTCTGTCAACATGAACTGTGGTGGGCAGAATAAGCTAAGCCTCACGAATATGTTTATTTATAATCTTAGCTGCTTGAAAAAGGAAATGATCTGGCCATCTATAATTTGATACACACTGGCCACAAAAAATCTAAGTGAATCATAGCAGTTCCATGCAGAAATGAGACCTTAGCTGCCACAAAAGGTATATAGCCTCTGTGCATAACCACATGGTGATGGCGTACATGCATATTTCTCTACCGTCGTTTTCAAATCTAACCTTGGGCAGCACAAACATGAAAACATACACATCTGCAGGCAACTGTGATGTCAAGTACGTTTTTTTTTTTTTTTTTTTTTAATGGGAGTGCACACAACAGCCGGCCTCTTAAGAAATCCACTGCCTTTCCCTTTTATTTCAGTAGGCACCACTGGGAAAGACTAAATGAGAAATGATTACTGCCTGAGTATTACATTAATAACCAGCTGGATTTGTCATTTACAAATCATACTGCAAACTCTAGAGCATAGAAGTAAAAGGCAAGTTAAGCTGAAGCAGCTGTGCTTAAAATAGTATGCATATGTAAAGGCATGTTTTGTAACATAATGTGTGTATTATTGTAGTTGTATTCTTTTTTTAAATCTTCTAGAAAAAAAGTGTCCCATACAGTATTGTAACAACTTGTGATTTACTACAATGTGCCTAACTCACAACACTTCTAAAATTGCTTGAATAGAATCCTTGTCAAACATAAACTTGAATGCGCATGATTATATTCATATGCCTGAGCACCATTTTTGGCTAATACCAAAATGCATTTTAATACCCGCGGTGGTGGTGCTGCGGTAGCGTTGTCGCCTCACAGTAAGATACTGTCCGGTTTGATTCTCAGCTAGAGTGTCTTCTCCGTGGAGACATGCGTGACTGGGCGTATTTTCGTTGAAGGTTGTGCGTCAAGCCTGGCAAGCCGGTACGTAAAAATCAACTGCCAATCATTAGCGGACTGGAGTTCCGCTGTGGCGACCTCTAACCGGAAAAAGCCAAAAGACACAAACAAACAAACCAAAATGCATTTTAATGAGTCTGAGATTTACATTTCCTTCCTACCAATATTCTGTTGACATCTCTAAGCATTCAGCCATTGCTTCTAGTGAGATCACCATTTAGAATGCTCTCTGCAATTTATTGGATCGGACCCCGCATAATAACGTGTTCTTGCTTTTTTTGTAAACTTGGTTGATTTCAAGTTTTTTTCCCCATACGTTATTAACTGGTTGAGGTCCTCCTAAAAGCAGATGACTGTCTTGCAATGCAGTTTTAAGTGAACAGTTCTCCACTGCTTTATTTTAGTACTAAATGTAGTGGTGGTCAGTTTTGTCCTTTTGGAAGGCAATCTTTCCCATATAGCTTGTCATACCAGTCTCAAGGAGTGTTGCAGGTATCAAAACTTGGCTTGGTATAATGTAAAGGAAATGATACCAAAGACTGATATGCAAACAGCTGCACTGAATAAGGTATTTGATTGTACAGACTGAAGGCGTATTTTGCCAGACTGTTTCAACCACATCACAGGAATATTATTTGTGCTTTCAAAGTTTATCAGCTCATTGGCTTAAGGGGGCCCAGGTAATTTCATTCAAACTTTTTTTTTTTTGCCATTTCTGTAGGCACAATAAACCATTTAAAAATTCTGGCATTTATGTTTCTGAAGCACAGTCTCATTGTATGGGCCATTGTAAAGTCTTTGTTTACTTTTATTTTGAATATTCCCTAATTTAGGTATCTGTTCTGCTAATTGATCAACTATTTACGTTTCTTAGGCATGTGGTATACATTGTAATCAGGTTTGTTGTTGTTCACTTATAGATGAATCATATATAATTGTATAATAAAACTCTTCTGGATATCCTTCCCAGTTGGGAAAATATCAGACAAGAAAAGGGAGCTGAGCAGGTGATTAATGTTCAGATTATCCACCTCTAGTATAGTTTTATGACATTACTAAAAATGTTTGCTTTAGTAAATTATGTTGACTTTTCTGTTTTTTTGAAATTGCATTTTTCTGGCATGATCCCTCAGTGGGATTCACTTCCTGTGCACCACAGAGCAGAGTTCATACCACCATAGCTGACTTTTTTCTAAATGTGAGATGGCATCTGCCTCTATTTTAGCAGTCCATATTGAACTTCTACTGACACAATGTTTTTTTATATATAAGCTGCAATTTTTCACATATGCAATGAATCATATATGCACAAAATTAAGAGTATGAATTTGTAGGTTTGGTTGTTAAACTTGCAACTTATGGTACTTCATGTCGATATTTTGTATTTTGTGTATTTGTATGGTGATTACTTTTCAGTAAGTTAATGAATGACAACTTCTGAATGCAAAGAAATACTTATCCCTCTACCTTGGAAGGGGATCTGTAATTTATCAGTCCCGTTCTTTTTCCAGTATCAGTGTTTATTTCTGTATATGTTCTTTGTATGGATCACTTTTTCAGCAACCCTAGCAAATGAAACTACTGCTGCAGAAGTCCCAATGTGCAGCCCAACTTCCAGAGCTTTGCACCTTTTCCATCCAGGCCACTGTCAGGTTCCCTGGAAATCTCAACATTCTCAGTGTAAAGCGGGCATCGGGCTGTGTCGGTTTTGGGTATTTCTTGCTGCAGTACATTCCTTGTTAGTGAATTTAGTGTCTTAAGACTGACAAGCCCAACCTGTAATTTGCAAAGCTAAGAGATAAGTACTCATTTGGGGATTTTTTGGACTTTTTTTTTTTTGTCAGAGACCCCCTCAGGATATCATCTTATCTAGTATTTCTGCTAAGTTTAGTAGAAAAACTTTAAGGAAAAGAATATTGGTTCTTTAATGTTATTTCAACAAGAGACTGGTGGTGATTTTCCAGTTTACTGCTATGTCATGTCTAGTGACCTGCAAAAGTTGTCTTTATTGCATGTCCCACCTGAAAAAGAAAAAAAAAATTGTTCTAGTATCTCTGCAAAATGGAAGGAAGGCTAGGAGATTGGGGATATCCCACATCATCATCAATGCAGGTGCTGCAGGTCTCAAGGCCTTTAAGTTGCTTTGCAGTACCACTTTGACATCTACAACTACTGAAGCCCCTGACAGTGGCCATAGTAAAGAGTCTGTTTTGTTTCATGCATTTCCTCTTGTGCTGAAGACTTCTTCCATAGGTTTTTTGTTGCCTCCAGGCATTCAGCTATGACACTTGTTTAGTGGGTCCAACAGAGAAGCCGGTGCCCTCTGATGTTAATGAATTAAAACATATTTAATCACAAAGTGAAGCTTTTGGACTCACCTGGATTTGCCAACCTCTGAAGCTACCTCACCTGTAAATCAAGGACTTAGACATCCATGCTGCTGACATTTGCCCTTCCTGACTCCTTACCACTACCTGCATGTTAGATACAGGATGAGTTCTTTGCTCCCTACTTCTCCCTGCATGATTCTTTTCAACTTTCAAGGCCTGACTCATGTTCTGTGTTTGCTCTCTTCCCCTCCTTAGAAGAGGAGCCATTCTCCACTACCGAGTATAGAAGTAATAGAAATTTCAAAATTTTATAACCGAGGTTTATAGACTGGGGATAGGATTGTGCACATTCCAAGTATTATAAATGTTGAAGGAAAAGATTGTGTTTGAAAATAATGAGAACAACCAAAAACGTTTTTTGTGTGTGAGAACATTTGGATAACCATTGTGATAAAAAGCAATGTTATATATGTGGAAAAATAGGACATGATGCAAAGAAATGTGAACGTGAATATTATAAATGGAAAAATGGACAGGATGGACTGTAAAGAAAAAGAGAATGAAACAAATATTGAAAGTAGGAGAAATGATAAAGGAATGAATTAGAAACAGAAACGTGAAACTTTAGAAAAAGAAAAGGATTGTGACAAAAGAAAGGAAGAGAAGGAAATGGGAATAGACTCCGCAGTTAGTGATGAAGATATAAGTTGGCTAGTGTGGAAAAATAAGAATTCTATTGATAAGAGTAAAAAGCAGAAAAAATTGCATTTAAAGGCAATAACATAAAATAAAAAAAAGAAATGGGTGACAAGTATTGTATGTCAAAATAAAGTAGTGTAAGAAAATGACATCCTTTAAAGAACAGAGAAAGGAGTATTTTAAGAATCTTTTAGCTATTGTAAACGGTATGAAAAATATAACAAGAAGGATAGGATTTTAGAATGGTACAATAAATGTGATGCAGATATTGTCTTGGAAAATATAAGGTTTCTAACACATGAACGATTACAGAGGGAAAAATATAGGAAGGAAAGAGTGAAATTTGGGAAACAAATAGTGTTCAGGAATATTAGTATTATGTAGAAGAGTAGTGAAGATCGCAGATGTATTAGAATGGGAAGACTAGCAGTTACAGATTTGAACTGGCAAGGGAAGGTTAATTATAGGTGTATATGCTTATGCAAAGGAAGGGAGAATTTATTTTAACAGATGTTAGACTATGTAGTAGTAAATATGAGCATAATAACAGGAGATTTTAACTGTGATTTAAGGAGGAATAAAACAAAGGATGTACGAAAAGTGATAAGTTGTATGATGTGGGAAATTGTCAGGATGGAATAGACAAGTTTGGGCATATAGAAGAAATTAACTAAAATCTGAAACTGATTACTTTATAATAGCCAAAGGAATATGCATAGCAGAAGGTGAAGCTATTGGAACAGGATTTGTAGATCATTTGGTTGGAAATAAATGATAAAGAATTTAATGTAAAAGGAAAGGGTATAAAAAAGAATAAATGAAAAAGAATGGAATGAAAAAGGAAAGGAAATAATTGTACAATTGTAGGACTGTGTTACTATGAAGGCATTTTATGATAATTGCACAGAATGGGGAATCATTTTTAAAAGGAAATGCAAAAAAGATTTTTTACAATGGCAGAGTAAAATGAAAAATGAGAATACGTCAAAACCTATACAGATGCATGTGAGAACTCTGAAAACAATGATAAGGAATATTATGATTAAGAGAAGTTTATAAAAGAAATTATGAAAAAATAAGGATGCATTATATAAACAAAGCTATTTTTCACAAGGTAAAAAAGAATAGAGTAATGAGAGAAATGAAAGATAAAAAGGGAAATGTAAGGAGAAGTCAACCTCAGATCATGGAAAATCATATTAAGTTATGTAGAAGAAAAGTTTAGAAAGAAAGTAAAAAAAAAAAAAAAAGTTAAGAAATTTGAAAAAGATTACTTTATATTAATTAGATAATATTTAAACCATTAAATATAGAATTGGCAGCAGGTCCAGATGAAACTGGATTTAAAATGTATAAAAATTTAGAATGGCAGTTTGTGCTTTTAATGAGTGTTTAAATGAATGTAGTGGAATATTAAAATTCATATGGAAAAAAAGGAGAAGATGATGTTAAAGAACTGGAGATTAATACTGTTAAATAACACAGATAAGATATTTATGAAAATACAGAAAACATTTGAGAAGAAGATGGAATATATCATTTATGTATTTGACATTTGTTCATTAAGAAATGACTGGGCCAGAAAGTGCACATTTTCAGTGGAGGCCTGGGGAGAAAGGCTCTGCAATCAGAATCTTTAAGAAAGTAAGTACAGACAGATTAAATCAGAGTATTATGCTACATGACAAAACAGCAAGTGCAAATATTTTAAATCGCAAAGTATCATGTTACACTACAAAATATAAGACTGAAAAAATGTAATGAGAAAATCCTAGAATATGTCATTTTTAGGGTGCAATAAAAACCATAACATGAGTTGGAGAAGATATGTGAGGAAAAACTCAGTAGTAATAGTTACATAGATCAGTGAGACCGGAGACCATTATAAGATATTTGAAGAGGATATTGGAGACTACATAATTAGAGACAGTGTGGGGAAATTGAGTGATGTCTTAGTATGAATGCTGGTGTTCATTTTATGGTTATAGAAGGAAGAAGGATGGAGAGAAGATTATAAGAGTCCAGGGTACGGTGCTTTCAGGCAGCTTAGGTGAGTAGGCCAGAAAGAGAAAGAGGTAAAGGAAAGGTCTGTAGAGATGAAGCGGATAAAATAAGCTATTAGGGAAAAAACAAAAAAATAGTGTAGTAGGAGGCTGGAGTGGGTTGTGAAGTGTTAGATTTAGATTGAATGGTGTGAGTGAATTATAGTGAGTAAGTTCAGCCAGGACTGGCACAGGAGCAGGCCCAAGATTTTGTAAAGTGTTCTTTTAGGGAGCAATTAAAGGTGGGTATGTTACAAATAGTTCTGGTGTTTAGAGGCAAGTATAATAACAGGGGAAAGATAAGTATAATGGAGGAAAGTGTATATGGTATGAAAAGAAAAGAGTGTTGAGTTATTAATGATAGTGAGTGAAATTGTGGTTGATATCCTAAATAGAAGAAAGAATGTAAAACTTTATGGTAGCTGATTGATTCAATATAACATGAGATGCTGTGAGAAATTAGGATGTATAATTTTAGTAACAAAATTAAGTACGTGTATATGATAGCATATGGTAATAAAGTAAGAATTTTAGTGAATGGATGGCTAAGTAAAGAAATAGAAGTAGTACAAGAGAGCTCTGAGTGGTATTTTATTTGCTTTAGTTATGAATAGGGTAGTTACTGAGGTTAACTGTAAAATGAAGAATGCAAAACCTGTAATTTAAACAGGTATGGAAATTTCTGTTTTTGTGGTGTATGAAGATGGTATAACAACTAAAACCATGGAATGGATGAAAGAAGCTATATTTTGCTTAACTGATTGAAATAAATGGGTATTTAGTTAAAAAGGAAAAGAATGGGAGATGCAGTAAAAATAGCAGGAATACAATTCACAATGAAATAAACATCGATGTTAGGAATACATTTTGATAAAGAAGGGAACAGAATACAATGGGAAACTAGTACTAAAGGAACCGAAAGAAATGTGTGTTCTGTGGAAATTCAGTATTAAGTCAAATAGCAGACTTTTCAGGTGTGGTACGATTCCAAAATCATATGAGAAAATAAGTGTTTTTTTTCTATTTATATGGGGTTCTAGACAAAATCCGGTTAAAAGGGGAGTTTTGAATATGCATAAAGGAGGGAGGACTAGGCATGTTAAATCCATTAGTTTATGCAGTATCTTTAAATTTGTATGAAGGTTTGAAATAGGTAAATTAAAAAAATGAGAATCTAGTAACAAAGATATTTAAATATAAGCATGAAGCATTTTGAGAAGCAATTTGAAGAAATAAATGACTAAAATAATTTATAACGAAGAAATAGTGAAGTATAAACAAAAGATAAAACTGTAGAAAATAAAAATTGATGAAATAGAAGGAAAAAAAAGCATGGTTTGAAAATATTATGAGACAATATTATTGTGCTAATCAATGGCAAGATGTACCAGAGGTCAAGATTAAAGCAGTAAAAAAAAAAGAAAGAAATGGTGCAGCAAGAATGTGGAATGTAGAAAAAAAAGTGAGAATGTTTGCATTGTGGTGAAGAAGAAACGATAGAATATTTTTTGTAAGAAAGTAAAAAAAAAATAGTGGGAAAATTATGCACAGAATTTTTTCAGCAATATTAAGGATAGTAATAGTATAACTGTGGGTATGACTGAATATCAGTATTATAAGAACCGAAATAATCAAAATCAGATTTAGATAAAAGTGTTTTATGTATAGAAAACAAAAATGAAATTATTGAAATAATTTAAATAATTTTGTAAGTATGTAAATATGTTATGCAAATTTATTTATTTATTTATATTGTTTGTTTACCAGGATACTCGAACTGGGTGGGTATCTCATTTTCAGAGGAGGCCCAGGGGAAAAGCCCCACTAGCTGCAGAGAATACATAATGTAAGAAACTACAGACATAAGATGAGACAACCAAAACTAACCCCACAGAGAATACATAATATAAGAAAATACAAATATAAAGTCCCACAAGTTACAGAATAATACGTTTGTAATATAAGAAAAATACAAACATTAACCTTTTGGGTTAATAATTGCAAATGTTTAAAAAAAATCATGCTATTGAGGAAAAATACCACACTTGTATACAAAGAACTATAATATTTAAAGAAACAGATGTATATCTTTGTAGTGCAAAAATAGGAATAACAGATTTAAGGATTCATAACCCAGAGGCTCACTTCACTCTGGAATAAAATCCCAGTCCAGGTTAGGCAGAGTCCCTCATTGACTCTCTTCAAGAGGAATCTTGATGAGTGGATGGGAGATGGTAGGTTTACCCTGGGTATCACTTCTGTGTCACTGTTAGACAGAGGCACAGTATACTAACCTCGAAAAAGGGCATAGCAAAATTCATTTAAAATGGGTGGCGAAAGCGAAACACACTCTGGCTAGGCTTATAAATGCCCTAGAGCAGATAGCCTAGTATGAACCTATGATAGCTTAGTAAATGTATAAGATGTAAGTAAATAGCCCCTATGCTTTTCAAAAGGTACCATGAGATAGTCTACATCGACTTCAAGCTACCACCAACTGAAGCAGATAGGCCTTGGTTTAATGTCTTATCTAAATGATGGCACATTTCAGGAGTGCTGCAGCCACCCTTATGCTGTACTGTAGTGTCAATAATTGATTTACCTGGAGAGGGAATAGAACCCACAGCTTTTTGCATCAAAGTTGAGTGTGCTACCTGGTATGCTACTGCTTAAGAAGGGCTTCCAAGGGAAGCGTGGAAAGTCTCAGTCAGGAAATAGACATGACTATACAGTGTTTCTCCTTTTCCTTCTATCCTCCCCAGTAAAAACCCAAACTAGCCCTTGGATTTCCTTTGTACCCTGCACAACCAAAAAGTATGGGGCACTAGTGGTCTTATCTGAAGGCTATTGAAAGACAGGAACAAGAGCCAGATGTGGTCTACATGTTGTCTCATGAACACAGGCTGCAACTTCCATCAAAATTAAAGCCCCAGGGGATTCTAGCAGTGCCAAAAGGTCAAGTAGTGCAACTCCTGTTGGCAAACATGTTTCAACAAGAACCCTAGAGAGAGAGAGAGTACCAAAGGGAGAAGGTAGCACAGGGTTCTACTAATGGCAATCTGTGGTTCCAGGAAGATACTGGACTTTAGAGGCATGTACTGGACTTATGAATATAAAACAAGCTCCAGAATGTGTCAGAAGACAAAATGGTGATGTTGCAAGCCTTCCTGCCCTTGCTATATTCCCCACCTCTGGTGATTACACTAGCGCAGAAGGATGTCTACCTACATAGCACTAGCCACAGGACTTGCAAATGCTTTCTTATGTTTGAAATGGAGAGTTCCTAGCATCAATTTATGTTTCTGGCAGCTGGATCAGCTGTTGCTCCCACAGTCTTTACCACGTGCCTGCATCCAGTCATTGTACACTGCAGAACTAGGGTACTTACTCCTATCTGACTCCCTGGATACAGGTCCAGTCACATGAGGGGATAGGAAAGTTGTCACCTATCTGCACAAATTAAATGAAAACCAGCACCTAGACTGCATATGGACACGAGTCATTTCGGCATACAGAGTCAGCTAAGCTTTTATAGAATGGACAGTTTCCAGAACCTGTGTTCCTCCTTGTTTCTGTCTTTTTTAGTTTAACCTAACACATCCTGAGACAGTAGTAGTATTTGCGTCACTGCTGATTATCAGTATGAAGAAGTAGTTTATGCCCCAGGGAAAGTGGGGTCACTAGCATGGTTCTTCTAAAAGTTGCCTCCCAGGATATGCATTTCTGAAAGTATAATACCTAAGGACACGAGTCCACTGTGTTCACCATCCTTTTGCTACCAGTGATGAGACTTCACATAAGGAAGCTACAGTGGTACTTCAGGTTCATATGGCACAAGTACAAGCAGTCCTTGGAGAACACTTTTCCCTGACTTCCATGCATAATACAGGAGTTAACATTTGGTTAAAGATGTATAGAGGAACTTCAGTGTTGCATCCAAACAGGCATCCAAGAATCTGTCATTGATCCCTGATGTCTCAGCCTGAAGAGTCCAGTCACCTGAGCTCAAAGTACAAGTCACCTGGGATAGCAAGGTGCACAAGAGGCATATTAACATAAAGGATATGGAAGCAGAGATCCGGGCAGTGTGGACTTTCTGTATTCATTCGTTCTTTCATTTGACATTGTTTGTCAATACAGTAAGTTAGCTGGCTCTCTTTCCCTTTTGGCCATTATCCAGACCAGCAGGCTGTGCACAAAAACAAATCTGATTAATTTGTTTTCACAATGCCTGTGTCACAAGATGAGTTGCCAACTGGCTCACTGACAGAAGCCACACTATGAAAGTAGCAGACTCCAAATCCGACTTCAGACCAGTGACAAGTGGAGTACTACAGGGTTCAGTCCTGGGTCCTCTCCTGTTTGGTATCTACTTCTCTGAAGTACAGGCTGACACAGAAGGTCTTTGGCTAACTAACTTCTCAGATGACTGCAAACTAGGAGCCATAATTGAAACTCCTAACTGTGGACATTCTACAAAAGGGCCTCACTGAGACAGATGCCTGGTGTCAAAGCCATGGCCTCAAGCTCAATGCTAAAAAGTGCATGGTCATCCCCTTTGGTAAAAACTCTGTACCCATGAACTACAACATAGGCAGTAGCATACTTAACACCGAAAGTGTGATAAGAGACCTTGGGACACAGGTGGACAGTAGTCTCTTCTTTGATAATCACATCACCACAGTAGTCAGGAAATCCTTCTACATGGCACACCTCATCACAAAAGGTTTCTCATCCAGAAAAAAAAGAGGTCATTGTTCCCCTTTACTCATCACTCATTAGACCCATTATAGAATACAGTGCCCCTTTTGGTATGTACCTCACAAGACATCTACAACAACTGGAAAGGCCGCAGAAATACCTCACAAAGAGGATTACCGTCCTCAAACAGATACCCTACGCAGACCGTCTCAAAAAACTCCAGCTTTACTCCATCACATATCGCCTACTCAGAGATGATCTCTGCCTAACATAGAAAGCTATGTCAAACCCAGAGCTGTTGGACATGCTCCACTTAAAGAAATCCCAATCCCTCCGAGCTACACGCTCTAGGGAGCTAAATCTTGTCACCACAATAAACAGAACATGCTGGAGGAATAGATTCCTGCCCGGAGACTTCCCATGATCAGGAATAAACTACCTATCTATATCAAACAAAGCTCCTCATTAACACTCTTCAAGAAAAATCTTGATGATTGGATGGGAAATAGGAAATTCACCCCAGGGATCACCTCTGTGGCTCTGCTCGACAGTGGCACAGGAAAATAATTTTCTTGGGTGGCAAAAGCCAGGGTACCTTTTTGGCTGGGCTTGTATAGGTCGCAGGGCTGATAGCCTAGTACCTACCTATGAACCAAGGTAGCAGATATTTTCTATTATAATTCAAAAGAATTTGTAAATATGCTTTGCATTGAAACATCAGAAAAATAACTAAGTACAGATAGTGATATATTATACATTCTGTCAGAAATCAAGAAGTGCAGATCTTTAGAGTATGTCTGTCTTGGGTTTCAGCTGAGAATTATACTTGGTAATAATCAGAGTATTAACAATATGCATACATACGGAGGTGTGTGCGTGCATGTGTGGAGTACTTGACTTGTGCTTTAGTTAAGTACAGTGTCATGTGTAGGGAACTATACTGTAATCACAGTTGTGTGACTGTGGAACTAGCATATGTAAGCAAATTAGGTGGGACTGAAGCCCCAAACGGGGAGCATGAGGCAGAGTCCACCATATAAATGTAATTTTACATTACTGTGACATGTAGAGTTTGTTGGAATCATAGTTTTTCCTCTACTTATTGCAAAAGTACGTTCATTATTATTATTATTATTATTACTTTTGTGACCGGTAGTAGGGATGAATTGTGCAGTTAATATTGTTGCTTTTTTCACAAGACAAGGAGATAACACTATTGTGACAAGTGCATGAACAAACTGGGAGCAATTCCCTCATACCTCCTTTACATGCTGCCCGTTCATTCCTGGGAGGCAGGGCTAAGACTAAGCATGCGTCTCAAACGTTTCTATGCCGCATCTTAACAGAACACAATGGTGAATTATTTAAGTAAAACAATACTAGATTCCCCACAGGTGGATGTTGGACAGTGACATTTTTCTAGAATCCTTCCATAGTTTTCCTCTCTCCCACCACAGGGTTTTTTTTTCCACTTAGAGATTCTACAGCTAGGCTAGTAATCCAGGTCTCCTTTCCCTTGTAGCCAGCCACAACTGCAATCCTAGAGGTCTTATAGTCTTTAATGGCATAACTGTCTTTGGAGAAGCTTAGATTAGCAGGTTGTTCTGGAAGAAATCTACAGGAGCTGAACCGTGAGTGCATTCCCTGTGTCCATGAGACTCTCCCCAGTTAATCAGGAAACTTTTCTTGTTGCTGTTCAGCCTCTGAGATGGATTGCATATGGGCTGACCACACCTTTATATTATGTGTGTGATGAACTACTAGGGTGAGTGGCATCACCCCAACTATGGAAGGAAGACTTATTTCAGGAAGTCATTCTGGACTCTGGTCTTCTGCAGCAGACAATACTATGTCTTATGAAAAATGTAACAATGATTCTATGTCAGCATCTGCAGTTATTGTCAAGTTCCTTCAATTTTTTACATAATTTTCGTTTCTACAACAGTGCATGCCAGACTGAGACTTTCAAGTAAAACAAGCTCAGACATTGCCTTAGTGAGCAGGAAAGTTTACCTGTATATAACTTTTAAGAAACAGAACCCGGTTTCATTAACAGTAGTCTTTCTGAATGGTTCAAGTCTTCCAGACGTATGAATTTTCTTGACTGAAACTGCAGATGTTACATTCAGTAATTCTAAGATCAGCGAGGTGCAAAACGGCACTAGACATCCCGTTAGGCCGGCTACCGATTATCATCTTCCGTATTAATAGACATGTCTGTCAGAGTTATAACTGCTGCACTGGGCATTTAATGATGCCAAATGCATTGGCTTGGAAGGATAATAACCCTGACTACAACATAGATCAACCAAGCGTAATTAGCATCTAAGACACTTGCCAGAGCTGGTCTGCAGGGGGAAAATGAGTCCTTGCTTTCTTGTTTGCCTTTAAGGATAGATGTTGTATGAATTTGCTGAGGGCAAATGGGCAGTTTACAAGGAGCAGCAGTAATGTGGGGGCTGTGATGAGGGTCAGTAGTGCAGTAGGTGGGTGTTCAGAGAAGGTCACAGTACCATGTAGGTGGGTGCTCATGGTGTCACTGAGAACATACCTAGGGCATGCTAACCCAGCACTTGCTCAGCCCCAAGTCACTGCCCCAAAACAATGTTTGAAAGATCAACACTTTGGGTAAGTCCGAGGCCTTCCACAGAGTCACTGTTCCTCTCCATGGCCTGCCCATTGCATAGAACCGATAGTTACTGAGTGAGTCCTTGAATAAGAGTAGTCAGGTTGCCGATAGAGACATTTAAACCAGTGATAAGGTCTGTCATAGGACTTCCAGCATCCACTGTTTCTTCCATCACAAATAAAAACAGGTAAACAAGTTCCACAAGAAACTGATGAAATCCAAAAAGTGGAAAAAACAAAAGGACAGCTAAAAGTCCACTTATTTATTGAAGTAATAAATCCACATTAAGCACTTTTATCTTGTTAAAAAGACTTCATCAGAATGTGCAAGCACAGCAATTGATGCAATATAAGTAGGGTATCCTGAGTAATTAATTAATTACACATTTAAAATTAAAAGTAGGTTTCTGCCATGATAAATATAAACACTTCTATAAAACTTCCCTCAACAACAATATGCAAATAATTCTAATAAGTTAGTATATGCATTCACTTAAAAAGCTGCAGATAAATTAAGACAAACCACTGTAAAACATTACAGATGAAACAACATATAAACCAAACCACATGCAAACGCTACTTCAATAAAAAGGAGCATCTGTCATATACTAAACCACTGCTCCTACCAAGTGTTAAAGGGCCCACAAAGCTTTAAGCCTCAAAACATTTCTTATGGATACCACATCATTTAGACCTGGAAAAAGAGTAGCCTGACACCTGAGCTGCCATTTTAATTCCTTCAACTCTAAAAATTCATCTACTGGTCCCCCCTCTTGGTTACCCAGGTCAACATGACTGATAGCTGTGAATTTAAAAGGATGGGTGTAGGGTTACAGTTAATGTGCTTAAATAAAGCATTCTTGTCATCCCTTTTGCTAATGCAATATTGGTGTTAGTAAATGCGGTCCCTAAAGGCTCTTTCATCTTGCCTATTTAAAATCCTTCACAGCCCTGGCACTTAGTCACAAACAAGTCCCTTACTGCCACAATAATATTTGTGACAGTTCAGTCTTCCTGTAACTGTGTAATACCAGGCTAGTACCTTCAAAAATATATTTGCATTGCCTACAATGGCCACATTTGACCATCCCCCCCTATTATCAACCCTTGTGGGGGCCTCTCCAGTAATCTTAAGACTAATGTTCTTTTTGCACACAATAGTTGTTTTTTCTCCCACTTTATTTAGGTTGACATCATTGATGGAAAATATGTTCCAATTTCTAACAATAAAAAACAATAAAGCTTAAAGCTATGTGGGCCTTTTAACATTTGGCAGGAGCACTGCCTTAGTATATGACAGCAGCTCCTTTTCCTTGAGGTAGTATTTTGCATGTAGTTTGGTTTGTTTTTTTCATCTGTTATCTTTTACAGTGGTTTGTCTTAAGTTATCTGCAGCTTTTTAAATTAATGCATATGCTAACTGTTTATTAGATTTATTTGTACATTGTTGTTGTTGAGGGAAGTTTTATAAAGAGGTTATATTTATAATGGAAGAAACCTAGTTTTAAATATGTAATTAGTCAGGTGGTTAGGTTAGCCTATTTATATTGCATCAATCACTATGCTTGCACATTCTGAGGAAGTCTTTTCAACAAGACGACTGTGCTTAATGTGGATTTACTACTTCAATAAATAAGTGGACTTTTAGCTGTCCATTTGTTTTTTCTACTTTTTGGATTTGTCAGTTTGTTGTGGAACTTGATTATCTGTATCCATCCTTATTAATTGATCAATCTCCGAACAAAAAGTAGCAACTATTTGGGGAATATCCCACATCTTCCGATTGCATAAAGGGGGTTCATTTTAGAAGTTCAAATGTCCTGGTCAGTAAATACGAAAAGAGCGACACACATTTACCCAACCGTGAATACATTGAACACCGTAAACCGTGAAATTTAAAATCACAAGTCGTCATACTCAGCCAACCCTACCGCCAGCGACATACTGCCTACCCAAACTAAATAAACCACATACATACACTATATCTATGCACTTACCTAAACCCGCACCCTAACCCTAAGGTCCATAATTATCGCACACTTACCCTACCGAGATATACCCAAACAAAATAAAGAATCCACACACATACACTTAACAAAACGTTACTTCTAACCCTACATTAAACCTTACATACATTACCTATCTATGCACTTACCTTAACCCACACCCTAACCCTAAGTTCAGTAACTATCGCACACTTACCTTACGGAGTTATACCACAGACGGGCCAACTATGACGAATCGACATTTCGAATTTCCCGGTTTTGAACATTCGCTGTTTTCATGGTTCACGCAATACATGTCGCTCTTTTTGTGTTTGCTGAACAGGACCTTCGAGCTTCTAATATGAACCCCATAAAGGCATTACCTTAACAGAACTTACCAACCATCATTTTATAGCGATCATATCACCGTTATCTAAAATTTTAGAGTGATGCGTTCAGTGTCAACCACTAAACTATCTCCTAACTAGCAATCTCCTAACACTCTATTCGAGCAATTTCTCTCTGATTAAATTTTCTATGTATTGATGTGAAGCTTTTCTCCCCGGGCCTCCACTGAAAAAGGACACCTTGTCTATCTAGTAGGACTTTCCCAGTAAACAAATGTAAAATAAATAAATAAGTAAATTCAAGACATCAGACATAAAAAAAATGTGTGTCCCAGACTATTGATAAATTAGCAAGTCAGTAAAATAGCAAAATGGATAAAATGTATAATAAAATGTATAACTACTTAAATTAGCTGTGGCCGCTGTGTGTTTTGCTTTAGATGTCTTTAGAAATGCTTATTACATTAAGAAGCAACTAAAACAAATAAGACAAAATGCAGCTCACAGGATAGATAAAATGCTCACAAGTTATTTTTCAGAATGCTAGTTTGCTGTCAGATGCAAGGGGAACAACCTTTTGATGTGAAGAACTTTGCTAATATTGTAACTGCTGCTCAGTGCAAGAGAATCCCACTGTGGATGAAGAAGTTGGTGAGCCCTGTAGTGTAATAAACAGCATGGCTGCAAGTAATGAGGCATTTTCATGCCAGAACAAATTTTCCAGCTGAGGTGTGCATTTTTTTTTTGTTGCTGCCAGTAAAGTAGAACTGAGAACTTTGCTGAGTAATCGTTTAAATGTGTACAGAAATTTTGTAGAAAGTTTAAAAAAAAAAAAAATAAGCATACTATATGTAATTTGTATTCTATGCATTGCTCTCTCCCAGAGACCAAATAGTGAAGAAAAAAAATAGTGCCTTAATATAAAATCAGTGCGGCATCAGCATGTTTAATCTTATTTAATATTTCATTCTGATTTGTAATTGTCCTAAAAATTACATGAAAACTGTATTTGTATCCCACCATTCTTTTATTATTATTGTCTTTTATATTTTATATTTCACTTATAACTGTTTCTGGCAGCATCAGTTTTATATCGAGAGCAGCAATGTGTGATGCCAGAGCTAAAGTTGTATAAAATATATTAAAGTCAATATGCTTGTGTTTGTGTGCACATGTTGGGATGTTAGTACCAGAGGCTTGATTCTGAAGCAGATTCACGTTTTGATAAATGAGCACAAGACGCCATGTAAAGAAAATCAAGCTGAAGAAAAAGAAAGCCAAGTTCGAGAACAGCGTTCATATATGCTTTAGTTTCCACTTAAATGTCTTGGGTAATGTTAATATACTGGGCAGATGTTTGTAATTATTGCTGTAATTTTGAAGTATCTGACACCAGCAGATGCACATGAAATCCTTACGTTATCTCAATGCATATAATTGTATATCCTGCTCTCCATTTTAAAGTTGTTCATCTTCGGTCCTCTTGATATCATTTTTCTTTATGTACTTGTTAACCAGATAAGTGAACTTAACTTTCTCAGACCCTTTTTGGTAGCCATCCAGACCACAAAGGTAATACTAAATGTGACAGAGATGGTCATGGTTTAAAGAAAGTAAATTGCCAGCATGTTTTGGAAGGGGAACGGAAAGCAGAGTGCACAGAAAATATGCCAACACAGCGAGACTTGAACCGATGACCCTTGAGTTACAAGAGGGAATCATTAACCACTGGGCCACTGTACTCATTATGGAGCAATATATTTATGTCTACCCTGAAGTCTTGCAGTGTTTTATGTTACTGAGAAGCACAGTACCAGACTGTACCATTTCAAAAGGAATTAAAGGGTATCTAAAATCAAGGAGTTTGTTCTACTTTACCTTAAGGCCTATGAGTATGTTCCATCATACCTTTCAGATGTCTTTGATTTTGCCTTAAAAAATGTATGTCCTCCTAGAAATTTTGATCCTTTGTGAAAGCAAGTAACTGGTGCATTTGTAAAACATTCTATGTTAATGTTTAACAATATATATATATATATATTTTTTCAAAAATGAATGTCAGTAGAAATGCTTATGTGGTATCAATGATGTTCATCGTGTTTCACTGTTGCAGTCATGATTGCAGGGTTCTCCCCTGCCGGTAGGCAGCCCTCGGTCGGCCAGAATCCCAAAGTCTTGGTTCGGCGTCGGCTGTTCATCTCCACTCCCTGACGTCAGAGCACCAGGAGTATAAAGATGACAGACAACAACATCTTCTCCAGTCTTTCTTGCCGTGCGGTGATAGCAGTTCACAAGTGCCGGTCAGTTGACTCCTGACTAATTTTTCAATATACTTCGGTCCGAAGACTTTCTTCTCCACTCAAAGCTAAGTACCCTGTTGGGGAAACTTTTTTCTTGCTCCACTCCGATGTCAGAAAAAGTTAATAATTGTATTTCATGTGGGAAGCAAATACCTCATAAGGATTTTCATTCTTACTGTATTCCTTGCTTAGGCCCTGACCACGACGTAGCTAGTTGTTGGTTTTGTGCTAGATTCAATCAACGTACAATTAAGCGAAGGTACGATTTTGCTTTTCATTACTTCGGTAGGCGCTTTAACTACAAAATGTCGTTGGACACGGTTCCATCTACCGGAGTTCACAAGCGTCGCAAGGAAAGACAGGCCTCCGAGGTCCAAATCTGATGATAGCGCACATGTGGAGCCAGCTTCACGTTCGGCCATCGTCAGTGAGGTGCTTTTGCAGCCCCTGTCGTCGGCCATTTCAGAACCTTTGGCTGAAACAGACTCTCATGATGAGCCAACAAGGCCTTTAAATATCTCTGTTGCAGGACCTTCGGATATTGCTCCTTCGGATGGGTCTGGAGCCGCTGTGCAGGTACCGGCTTCCAAAGGGGTTTTCAGGCCTACTCAGCTTCAAGTAAAGGCAAAGACAAAGGCAAAGACTCCTAAATCGAAGACTTCAACACAGGCCTCTTCTGAACCGGCTCCCAAGTCACAGAAACAGTTACTCAAGATGGCGGAGGATTTACTTGCTATGATTAGGGGTTCTCATCCCCCTCCAGATAAAAGGCCAAGGCAGGATGTTTATTATGTTTCCTCTGACCAGGCTTCTGTTTCCTCAGTTTCTTCTTATGATCAAGAATATTCTTTTCCTCCTTATGAGGATTCTGATGCGGAAGAATCCATTCCTTCAGCTTCTCCTCCTGAGGATTTTTCTTTTGGGGAAACTTTGCATAAAATGAGGGAACATTTCCACTGGGAGGGACAGGAGTATTCAGAATCCAAGAAAAGACTGAGGGATTTTCTTCTTCTTCCTCAACATAGACCCCTGGCTATTCCTCCTGTTTTGGATATTGTGGATGATGCCTTTTCGGAGGCTAATTTCACTCCTGATTCTTTTCCTCCTGCTCCTGTTAATCCTGATAGGTACTACAGGGTTCCTGATTCCCATCAGTTTTTATACAAGAATCCTACTGCTGACCCTGAAACCATTTCTCAAGGTCCTAAGGGTGTTAAGGCCGCTACTGCTAAAAATCCTATTCCTACTGAAAAGGATTCTCGAGCCTTGGAAAGATGGGGCAAAAAGGTGTACACTTCTGCTACTTTGTCCATTAGGGCTTTAAACTGTCAGTTTCATATGCAAACAGTTAAAGGTTTCTTACAAGTACAGCCTCCTAGATTTAGCAGGAATTGGCCATCAAAAAACTGGTCCTTTCCCTCTTCAGACAGGCCTCAAAGTGGTAGATATAGATGCTCCAGAGGGAGGCCTCAAACACAAGCTGCTTATACACCAAGGCAGTGGACTGCTTCTACCCCTAGGGGAGGAGAGGACAGGCCACAGTCTCAAAGGAAGCAAACTCAATGACTCCGTCTTGCCTGGAAGCCCCTCTCGGAGGAAAACTCTCTCTTTTTTTATCAAAATTGGACTCAAATAACCCAGGACAAATGGGTTTTGGATGTGATTTTAAGAGGTTACAAATTCCATTTTCATACTTTGCCAAGCCAAGCGGATGGCCAGACCTTCCAAAACATCAATGGACGGAGGCCTTAAACCAGGTGTAAGCTCTTTTGGCTATGAATGCCATAGAACTGGTACCTCTTTCAGAGATGGGAAAAGGGTTTTACTCTAGGCTCTTTCTAGTCCCAAGAAAGCAAAATTCATGGAGACCCATTCTGGATCTGTCGGTCTTGAACACCTTTCTAGAGATTCTAAAATTCAAGATGCTTACTCTACAGCAGTTACTTCCAATGCTGTCCAAAAATGCATGGATGGTGACTTTGGACTTAAAGGAGGCATATTTACACATTCCCTTCAGGCAGGATTGCAAAAAATACCTCAGGTTCAAGGCCAGATCAAGGCACTTTCAATTCTCTGTGCTGCCCTTTGGATTGTCTACTGCGCCCAGGGTCTTTACCAAATGCCTGGCTCCAGTAGTAGCTTACTGCAGACTCAAGGGAATTCAAATTTACCCTTATCTGGACGACTGCCTTATTCAAGCAGACAGCAAGGATGTCTTACTCCAGCATCTGGACTTTGTACAAAACCTCTTCAAATTCCTGGGATTCTCTGTCAACATAAAAAAGTCAAATTTGACACCATCACAACAGGTAACTTTTCTGGGTGCTCTTCTAAACACTACAACCTAGATGGCATTTCTGACATCCGAAAAACAATTACAGCTGGCATCAACTTTCAAAGCCTTGGCAATTCTAACCCATCTATCTGCAAGGAAATTCCTGCAGGCTTTGGGTTACATGGCCTCCTGCATACTTCTCGTACCATATGCAAGACTACACATGAGGAAAATACAGTGGTACCTAAAAAGTGTATGGTCTCAGCATTACCACAGTTTGGACATACTGATTCCTGTCCTTCCTTGTCTTCAAAAGGAATTTCTTTGGTGGTCCAGGGCATGTGCTCTAAACGAAGGGAAGCCCTTCCATCTACCTCCTGCCTCTCAGATTCTATCCACGGATGCCTCGGATTATGCTTGGGGAGTCCATTTTTAGGGCAATTGTCTGCAGGGCCTTTGGACAAAGGATCAGAAGCACCTGCATATCAACTTAAAGGAAATGTTAGCCATTCAGAAAGCTCTATTGGCCTTCAGGAATCTCATACAACCAGGACAACTACTAATACGGACAGACAACACCACAGTTATGTGGTACATAAACAAGCAAGAGGGATCTCATTCCTACCCCCTTTGCAGACTCGCCATGGTTTTATGGAACACAGCACTAGCTTGCAATCTAGATTTTCAAGCTCAGTTTCTACCAGGGAAACAAAACTTACTGGCAGACAGTTTGTGCAGAAACCTTTCGGATCCACACCAGTGGATGCTGGACACCAAAATATTCAGGATGATAACAGCAGTATGGGGTTGTCCTCACATAGATCTTTTTGCATCCCATCTAAATCATCAGCTACAGAATTTTTGCACCAGGACATTCCACAGAGAGGCTTGGAAAGTGGATGCCCTGTCATTCAGTTGGAGAAGCCTCTCGGGATATGCCTTTCCGCCTCTACCTCTTCTTCCACGAGTTTTATTAAAGATAAAACAGGACAAACCCAGGATGATAATCTTGTTGGCTCCGAATTGGCCTCGGCAGTTTTGGTATCCAACTCTAATAAACCTATGCCTGAAGCCACCTTGGATTTTACCTCATTCTCCGAACCTTCTGTCCCAACATCAGGGTCAGGTACTACACTCTCATGTCAGAACTCTCAGCCTGGCGGCCTGGTTAATCCAGTGCCTTTGATTTCTTCTTTTTTACCCAAGCAGGTTATGGATGTCATTTTAGAAGCCAGACGTCCTAGCACTAGGAAATCTTATGCAGGAAAATGGAAAAGCTTTTGTTCCTGGATGCAGGCTCAGGATTCTGATCCTCTTCTTCCTAACATTACCTTAATTCTCCTTTACTTGATGGATCTCTTGCATAAGGGTCTCTTTCTCTTCCATTAAGATCCATGTTTCTGCTATTTCTGCTCATTATACTACAGACCCTCCCATCTTTTCCCACCAGCTCATGAGACAGTTCCTCAGAGGAGCTAAGAACTTAAGACCTCCTAGATCTCCTCCCATTCCTGCTTGGGATCTCAATTATGTTTTGGAAAAAATAACCTTGCCTCCTTTTGAGCCTGCTGCTTCTGCTGACATCAAGTTTTTATCTTGGAAGACAGCTATCCTTTTGGCAATAACCTCTGCCAGGAGAGTTTCAGAATTACAAGCTCTTATGGCGGTGGAACCATATATTATTTTTCATCAAGACAGGGTATCTTTGAGGTCTAATCCAATCTTCATGCCTAAGGTGGTTTCCAAAGTGGCGTTAAATCAAACTATCCACTTGCCGACCTTTTTCCCCACTCCTCAAAATAAAGGGGAAAGGATTTTACATTCCTTGGATGTACATCGACAGCTACGTTTTTACCTGAACAGAACCAAGGACATCAGAAAATCAGAACAATTGTTTGTTTCTTATGCTTCCAGTTCCCAAGGTAAAGTTATTTCTAAACAAACCATTTCTAAATGGATTGCTCATGGAATCAGATTTTGTTACTCACACCATGGAAAGCAAATCCCAGGGAGTATACAGACTCATTCCACCAGAGCTGCTGCCACTTCTGCAGCCTTCCTCAGGGGAGTTCCTACCAAGGACATTTTGGAAGCTGCAACTTGTAGTTCAGTGCACACTTTCTCGAAGCACTACAATTTGCCTCTCTACTCTAAGTCTAGGGCAGGCTTTGCCTCTGCAGTCTTGCAGGGCCTTTTAGCCGCCCCTTCTTCTTTATGACCACCTCCCTTTCTTTCAGCTTTGGGATTCTACCCTACAGTCATGACTGCAACAGTGAAACACGATGAACATAGTAAAGTTGTGTACACCTACCATAAATGTAGATGTTCGAGTGTCTTCACTGTTGCAGTCTGGGTTTCCCTCCCTCCTGTCCCCTCTTATTTTTACTTTTGTGTGGTTCCTTTTTTCACCATTCTTCTGAGGTGTATTTGCAAAGGTTTTGGGGTCATTTTCATTTTGGGACTCCTGACATCTGGGGCAAGAAAAACTGGAGAAGATGGCGTTGGCTGTCATCTTTATACTCCTGGCGCTCTGATGTCAGGGAGCGGAGAGAAACAGCCGACGCCGGACCCATACTTTGGGATTCTGGCCGACCAAGGGCTGCCTGCCGGCAGGGGAGAACCCTACAGTCATGACTGCAACAGTGAAGACACTCTAACATCTACATTTATGGTAGGTGTACACAACTGTACTTTTCATTGTGCAAATTGCCAAAACGCTCTCAGCCAGGGCCTTTGTCCTTTTTAACCTTGGACTTGACTGAGTTTTCAGTGAATAGTCTGATAATGTGTTCACCTTCTTGATGTTACTACCA
This sequence comes from Protopterus annectens, assembly GCF_019279795.1. Taxonomy (NCBI): domain Eukaryota; kingdom Metazoa; phylum Chordata; order Ceratodontiformes; family Protopteridae; genus Protopterus; species Protopterus annectens. The sequence goes on along the minus strand of NC_056743.1, from coordinate 60,815,321 downwards.
TATGCCTGTTTATCTGCTGAGTGCTATAAAGCTAGTATCCTGAATGCTGCAATGTTGCATTATTCCAATGGTAATTTGGTTCAGAGCATGTTCCAAGTGGGTCACACTCACTCGTGACAACTGAATACTAACGTTTGCCAAATGAAATGAAATTGTCACCATGTAGCTGTTTCTCATTCAAACCTGTAACACTTTTTTTGTACATTCCAGTTCCCACCCAGAGCTCCTTATGGTGCCAGCACCTTTTTGGGTTCTATTTTAACTAAGCAACTTTCCAGTTACTAATTGGCAATATTAGAAAGTGTAAGGAGTTATTAACAAAATGACAATAAGATTGTTTGCCTAGGATGTTCTGTAGTACAGAAATGAATCATAGTTTGTCATTTATTCATATTTTTATATTTGTTTATATGTTCATAACTGAGATCCCTGCTTGTTATTGAGGGGTATGATGCGATATGCCATGGTTGGAGACTGTAAAATTCATTCTCCATGTCTATTTATATCAACCTTTAACTGAGATATTGCTTGTTTGTAATTATGAAAATATTTCCAGATGTACTTAATACTTCAAAAACCAAGTGACTTACAAATTGTTGCATGACGTCGGGTGAAAACTTAGATGCTGCTGAGGAAAGCTGTCTTTGAAATTTGCGCTGAAAGTTGTATGTCTTGAGAAATAGCTATTTATATTGCTAATTATACAATTAAGCATATTATTTCACATTTCTGTAAATATCTCAGACATGTATTCATAAAGGAATATATTGTCATGTGAAAGCTTATGTCTGGTTAACAAAAATATTCTAACAATACTTATAAAGCAAATGTGGAAAAAGCCAATAAATGGTAACTTGAAAAAAACATAGAGGTCCCTGAGTGGATCACAACATAACTCTCATAGAACTTCACTTCATAGTACCAGTCACTTGTAAAACCAAAAGTCGTTTTAAAAAAAAAAAAAAAAAAAAAAAAAAACGCTTTTGTCTCAGTTATACGATAGAGATGACTTCAAAACTTAGAAACATTCACTGATCAATCAATTTATAGCATGACTAATAATAATTAACTGCCAACACTTTTTTGTTTTAAGGACATAGTAACATACAAGAACATCTAACAGTATGACTACATATAACCTACCATACAACTTAAATACTTTAACTACTCAGTAGCCCTAACTCATATGGAAATGTATAAATATATATATTAAATGTAAGATAAAATATAATATATGTAATGTTAAAATTATGTGAAACATGTTATTGTTCAAGAGCTCTCCTTTTAGAACTGGAGTCAGGGAGAGATACTCATTTATACCTGGTGGTGTATTGGACTGCAGCTTTATAATCCAATACAGTTCCCTTAGCTCAAGAGACAATTCCCACCAACCACCCCTAGGATGTGGTTTTACAAGTGACTGGTACAGTTTTTTGAGAGGTATGGAGCTTTATGGTGTGATCCACTCAGGGGCATCTATGTTCAAATTCTAACAATATGTGCTTAGGTTGTACATTTTCCGAGATTTAAGAATTTGTTTGTGAAATTTTAGCAAAAAATATTGGGAGTTTGTGTACACTGTAATATGTTATAGTATTTATGGAAAGACTATGAATGCATTGACAGTTAATGTAAAGAATACTTCATACTGGTGACATTGCTATATGTGCAGTTGTAATAACTTACTATTCATAGGTAGGTACTAGGCTATCTACCTGAGGGCATTTATAAGCCTAGCCAGAGTGTGTTGGCTATCGCTGCCCCATTGATTAATTAACTGATCCTCTGTCAAGCAGAGCCAATGAAGTGATTACAGGGGTGTATTTTCTGTTACCCATCCACTCGTCAAGGTTTCTATTGAGTGTTAGTGAGGGGCTTTGCCTGATGTAATTTGGAATTTTGTTCCAAAGCATGGGGAGTCTCTGTGACAGGAATCTGTCCCTCCATCATGTTCTATTTATTGTTGTGGCGAGGTTTAGCTCACTAGAGCACGTGGCTCGCAGTGACTTGGATTTCTTTAGGAGGAGCATGTCCATCAATTCTGGCTTGGACATGGCGTTGTAAGTTAGGCAGAGATCACCTCTGAGTAAGCGATATACCTATGAGTACAGTTGGAGTTTTTTCAGTCGGGCTGCATAGGACATATGTTTGAGGCCAGTAATCCTCTTGGTGAGGTACGTTTGTGGTCTTTCCAGCTGTTGGAAGTGTTTTGTGATGTACATCACAAATGGGGCATTGTACTCTATGATGGGTCTAATGAGTGACGAGTAGAGGTCCACTATAACCTCTGTTTCTAGATGCAAACCCTTTAGTAATTAGATGGTCCACATAGAAGGATAACTACTTTTGGCAATATGATTGTCAAAGGAGAGATTACTATCTACCTGGGTCCCCAGATCTTTTATTACCTCTTCTGTATTAAGGGGGCTGCTGCCTATGTGGTAATTCATGGCCGTTTTGTTTTTCCCAAACGGGATGACTATGCATTTTTTGGCATTTAGCTTGAGGCCATGACTGACAAAAATATTGACATTTAACTATCTGGTGCTTTTTAAGTTTATTTTCCAGAAAATGCTCAAGAATGCAAGTTGTGTGTAGGCTGCTAGAGATGACAGTCCGCACTGTATAGGGGTTGAGTGTTGCTGGCACACTTACAGAAAGCACTGTGGTCATATAGTTGTGCTGTATATAACCATGTGTACTGTCATGTCTTTGTGGTCTACTGCTCTGGAAAGTTTGCTCTATCATATATGGGGTGGGTATGCCATGAGCAAGTACCAGTTGTACATGAGAGTGACTATATTGAGAGTTGCAGATCTAGAGTAACTGTGTAGTACATGCTTCTTCAATGCATTTCTTTTAACAGCATAAGATTTGTAGTGACAGACATTTATTTCTAGCAGCTGCATGCAACCTCTTGCTGAAGAGGCCTGCAGCATGCAGATCATGTGTGCATCTGACAGCCATTTGACTGTTTTGAATGTTGGTTTTATGTTTTTGCCCCACCTCCTATGTTTACACTTTGCCATAAATGTTACATCAGTGGTTATACTTTCAGCCCTTGTTTTTTGTGTTAAGTACATTCTGGCTTATTTGATTTTCACAGATGTTATTGCTTTTACCGTACTCCTAGAATGTTTTGTTTGGTTAGACCACTTGATCTGTAGTTAGCAGTGGACTGTCTTGCAGATGTGCACTATGGCTCTGTTTTTGTTTGCGGGTGTGTGAGAGGGCCTGCTATAAAATTGTGTGATCATGGCAGTGACTATAGAGGAAGACACATCTGCCAGAAGAGTTTATAGAGAAGGTGTGCTTGCCAGATGTATGAAATGGCTTTGCTGGTAATCATACATAACCGACTTGAATTCAGAGTTCACTATAAAGGGAATTGTTTTCTGAGTCTATGACAAAATAGGGGTGGGCAGGGTACTGTCCCCTGCACTGGAGGATCTGGTGAAAACACAGTGTGGCATTTTTTGTGACAACTCCTCCAGCCACAGTGTAGTAGCTGGCCAGTACCCAAGAAAGTTGAAACGTAAGATGAAGAAACAGCTGTGGTATCTCAGCATAAAAGAGCTAAAAATGTAAATATTTTTCAAGCCTCTTGTGTACTACATTATGGTCTTTATAACTTTTATTTCACTTCAATTGCTCTTCCGTAGCTTTATTAAGAAAAAAAGTATGAAGTCAGAATTGGCGGTGTTGCTGTATGTTAATTGTTTGTAAATTTTCACCATCAGAACTCCAAAAAAAGAAGCCAAAAAAAGATGTGCGTACAGCACATTCTCAAGCTTACTCTGTAGTAAGAGTTCAAAATTTGCCAAGTAAAAGTTGGGTAATGGAAGAGAAATTGAGCTGCAATATATACTATTAAATATAAATCCACATCTCTATGGTGTTATTACACAGGGTGCCTTTAGAGAGGGTGCTTAGGGTGCTACAGTACCTTCATTAATGTTTATGTTGAAAAGCAATTAGCCATCAATCAGACCAAAAATGAATCTGGCTTAGCAAGTAAGGTTTTCATCTCTCACCGTCAACTATTTTCTTCTTGCTGTTTTTCAGTGCCTGAATGTAAGTCCGTTCTTCTATTGGTTATTAGGTCATTTTCAGCTCTTCTGTCCATCTTGAGTTCTTATGTAGTCTTGAATCAAGCCTGTTCATTTTATGTGCAACTACGGCTGCGTTTCATACTAGCTGTCCAAATTATTTTGCTTGGCAAGGCAGCCTGTATGGAGCCATGCAGTGCTGCCCTTACAGCTAATAATGAGTGGAACGTTTCCCACATCACACTCCAGCAAAAGTAGTACAGACACCAAAAGAAAATAAGAACCTGCCATATATATTTCTTACAATCTTAAGCATTGACGCATCAGTTTTATGTGGTAAAGTGTTAAAGTGTAAGTTAATTACTTGACACTCAAGTCATATTTATACGCTCTGACTGATTACACATTAGCCAGTGTATCCGTTTTAGTCTAACTGAAAGACTGAGTTACTAGTTTCAGAGTAAGGAATAACATTTTATTGTTCTACTCACAGATAGTTTATTTTTGACTATGAACCGTGAAAGCTCTATTTCTAACTGGTTCAGGAAATTAGCTACCTTTGAATATCAGTGAAACCTAATGGGTGCCAATTTTAACCAGACTAGGTTTCTTTTAGTTTTACTTAGTCTTTATTTCTTTTAAGTTTTTATTAATATAGCAAACATATTTTGAAGAAAGTAAATGCACATCTATCTGTAGAAGGTAGTCAAGTCAAGAGCATATAATGTTCTTTCTCTAATTTGTACCTCTGCCAGTTTATGGATGTAGAAACAGATTACTTTTTATATACATGTATATATGTGTGTGTGTGTGTGTGTGTATATATATATATATATATATATATATATGTATATATGTGTGTGTGTGTATATATGTATATATATATATATATATATATATATATATATATATATATATATATGTATGTATATAATATACACACACAGACAAATGATATAACTGTCAGCTGGTATGTGTAGCTCAGGAGAGCATAGTTCACATACTGTGAATCATAGAATCATGCATCACATGTGTAAAGCACTGTACATAACATTTGTTTATTTTATTAATTTGTAACCTGGAAAGCTCACCGAACAGAAACGTGTCTTTTCAAGTTGATGTGAGAACGCACAGTAATTACAGTAACTTGCTTGGAGTCGCACCACACACAAATAGAAATGGAAGGAATCAAACTCTGTACCCTGGAGTACAGGAAGCAGCTTAACAGTTTAGAGCCATAACCCTTTTCAATAAATTCCAGACATGGTATGATAGACCCTGGAGTACATGTTTGGTCTGCACTATATAACTCAACATAAAATCACAAATACAAGCTACTGCGTTAATGACCAGTTTAAACTCCTTTGTAACTGGCTAGCTGAAAACCTGCATTAGCAATAGTTTGTCATGATTAGAAAGATTTGGTACTAGAAGGATGACTGTTTCCCCTATATAATCTAATGACAAAATGGATAACCAATTCAAATTCTAGCCCAAGTATTGTGGGAGGGGGGATATGATTTAAGTCTCTGTTTACAATCTGACAACAGTAAGTGCAATTCTCAAGCAGAAAATGTAACTGCAGCTAGGTGGAATGTGCACTAATTTTGAGATTAAAATGTCTATAACCTGCAGGATTGTGCGAGGTTCAGGAGCTTGATCCCTCTGCATAAATGTAACAACGTTGTAGACAGTTACTGCTTCTATTAGAATCAAACCCTACTGTTTTGAAGTCTGGAGGGCAGCATTATTGGATCTCACAATTCTGATAGGGAACTCTTAAGATCACCAAGTCTCTAGGGATTTACGCTCGTGCACTTAAGGAAGCTAAAAAAGAAAGTTATTTTCTTAACATAAAATTCTGCGGAACAGTTTTAAGCAAGTAATTTTGCGCTAATGTTTACAAACATCTTGCTGTTTTGTAGACCACAAGAGCAGTAGATAAAGAATATATACACAAAGAATACATTTAAAATAATTGGTTACATTTGGTATATAAATCCAATGCACTTGCTTATCCCTATGACTACTGCTGGGGCAATGGATGTGAAGAATCCATGATCTTCATGTGCTATTGATTGCATAACCATGATGTGATGTCTGGTCTACTGGAAAGATTCAAGCAAATAAAGTATATTGTGGCTACTCAACTAATTTTAAGAGGAGGCCCAAGAAAGAAGAGCTTTAGCCAGATAGCAATTACATTATAATCTCACCATAATTTATATGATATATATTGCTTTTATATGTGTAAAGGAACAACAGCAATACCACAAAATATGAGTCCTTAACATACCTTTCAACATTTCAGAATTTTGCAAAATATCTGTTTTTGCCTCTGATTTTGGCCTGTTACTCATAAAATTTGTTTTATCCCAAATCGCGGAGAATTGAATTTAATAATAATGATAAACATTTGGGTTTCATTTTTCATATTCTTCAGAAAATGCAAGGCAATGCAAATTCTGTTTTATCAACATTTTAAGTGTCTAAGAGCAATTTGCCCCTGATTTTTGGATTTGTGTCTACCACCCCATTATATTTTGGTACATCTAGAGTTCTTACATTGGGGTTCAGAGGCATGTTTCCCAGGTCCTGCCTGCTGTCAGTTGGAAAATATTGATAACATTTTAAAAAACAGCAAACCAGGTTGCTAGTGACTAGAAATGCACTATAAAATTTATTACAGTACATAGAGTGATAGAAAAGAGCTTTCAGAATCACAGTAATTCATCAAGAGTAGAATTGAGGTAGATGGTTGATTAAATCTTTGATTGCAAAAGCTCATTTTAATTATCTAATTGGTTTTAATTAAATTTCTAGTGTATTTCTCGATTCTTGGTTGGAGTGCGGGGAGTTCCTTCTGAGTGGAGTCTGCATGTCCTTCCTGTGGTTGGGTGGTGTTCGAAAGACATGCGTAAGTGGGCATGCCTTTGTTGAAGGTTGGACGTTGAGCTGGCACCTCGGTGTTCGTGAAAATCTACTGCCAATCATTAGCGGACCACAGTTCCGCTGTGGCGACCCCTAACCGGGAAAAGCCGAAAGACAAACAGACAAACAACAAGTGTCTTATTTTGTCATTCTTTACCATTAGCTGTAATTATATTTTGTATCTATACATATATTTCAGCAAACTAGGGCAGTTATGTTGGGCAACTATTATACAAGCCTAATAACAATACATTTTCCTAAAGTTGCAGCCATGGAATTTGTGACAGAACAGGTATAAACAGTAAATGTGAAACTATAGAATATAGTAAAAGTGAAGATAAAGATGAGATAAGCATAGGGATGGAGGAATAGATGCAGGTATGAGAGCCGAGTAGTAGTAAATAAACTCAGTGGCACATATGATTAGTGAGTGCTCTTTGGATAAAGACTGCTTGGAAAACTCATGTTGGCCTAGTTTCCTGATATCCAGTCATGCAATCAGTCCACAAAGAAACAATAGCATTTATGAATGCCTTAAGTGAGTACTTTATTACAGAGCTAACAGATATTGCATTTGCATATCCAGACAATAATGCAATCATTTTTCAGTTTTTATTTTCTTAACATTGATTCCTTTGAGGGCCAGCTGTTTGACCAAGAAGGGCAATTATCTGACTGTTTCAGCAGATGATCCAGTCTGCTGAGCAGGACCAGTGATAAGTTGTCACAAGGAAATGGGAGAGGAGGGGCAACTGTCAACATGCCTACCTTGGATGAAGAGGCCATGGTGGGTCCATAAAGAGGACTTTGATTGTATTAGGAGTACATTGTGTGACCAGGGGCTAGCATGTGTAGAAGTATGCATGCATTTTCTGAGAGCATCAAGTATATAAAACACTGCCACATCAGGAATACAAAGTTTGGTGCCTAAACATAAAAGGCCTCACTGTTGCAGTGTATGACAGAGCCACTCTGTGGTCTGCTGATGACCACTACCTAACCAAATAGGCCAGCGAGCTGTTATACTTGTAAGGAAAAGTGGGTGTGTTGTGCAGCGAAATGGGAGGCTTCATTGTCTATGTTGAAATAAGGTAACGTGCTTTACAGGTGCAATCCAAATGTGTAAGGGAGGACTTAAGACATATCCAAACCGTACTGCTTTTAGACTGGGTCTTACTTTTACTGACGTCGTGGACATGGTATGTGATCTTAGATTATGCCCGCCGAGTGAAGGCTTTCCTTATGGGGAACCTAGAATAAAATATGCTACATGTAATATTATTGAAGTATATTAATGTATTGATCAAAATCCAGCCATGCCATAACTTTTAGGGAGACAGATGTATTCTAGCAGGATGATAAGGTGTCATTTTACTGTTCTCTTACAGCCTTGACTAAGCTTAGAGAAGTGAGCTACCTAAGGATATACCATTATAACAAAGGTATAGATTGAGAGGTACCAGGAAGAGTTGTGGGATAAAACACCTCATCCTAAGCTTCATTTTTCTGTCTTTATTACATTTATTAAGCTATCCTCGAGAGAATTAATCTGTGTTTTATTAGAAGGCTGCTAAGGAGTATTTTAAATTAGATTTAATAAGAAGTCAACAGCCTCACCTCCCCATTCATTTGGTCAAGCCTTATGGAATTCTAAACCATTAAGGATGCAGGAATTGTTTTTCTTGGAATGTGGCTTTTGCCATCTTTCATAAAAATCCATTGTGTCAAGATTTTTCTAAGGTATCAAGGGATGTATGCTGCTTCTTATATACTGCATACAATAAGAAGTTCTGCTTAAGTTGTGGATATTAGAGCATGGAAGATGAGAAGATCATGAGAAAGAAGGGTCTGAAGTATTAGAGAAGTGGGGTCCAATTGTTTGTCACCTTAGAGAAACTCAGAACCCAAATTAAAGAGGCTGTCAATAAATTTACGAGTTGCCCAGAGATGTGGAATTTGTCTAAAAAGTTCTTACTGAAAGTGGTTAAAAGCTGGTTATATGAACATGAGGAACTATGGGAAAGATGGTGGAGGAGATGCTGAAGTGACCAAAACAGGAATTTGTTTGGGAAATGATATGCAAGTGCTTTGGTGGTTGCTGGGAGTTTGTGAGTTGGAGATTGTCAGCAAACTAGTAGTTGAAGGTTAATGAGTCGAATATTAACTAGTTGGTTTAGTTGGGAGAACATTTTTAAAGGCATTGTTTTAGGGGGGTATAATGGTAAGAAAAGAGCTCAGGTAGGTAGAAGATCGATATTGAATTGAGTGCAGACAAGGTTATGAATTCTATTAAATGTAATTTTGTTTTTAGTGGGCTATGTCAATGATTGACAGATGAGATTAAGTTCTCATGTGGGCTGTTACAGTGGTAGTGGGTTACCATTGCTGTGGTAAGTATCATTATGCTATAAGGAAGTAAGAGTGCCTACCTTGGTACCTCCAGGGTAGGATAATGCTTTTGTTGTAAACTAATTAAGATGTGAAGTTTAAGTAGAGAAAAGTGCTGCCATTATGCTAGGATTTAGTGGATTAATAATTGTGGGACAACACTGCCTTGCTGCCACCAAGGTTAGTACACAGTAGGCCTCCCTTAGATGATGTGATAGTTACTAACTCTAGCTATAGTTTTTGTTAAAAGTACACTTCATGAGTTGACAGAACCACAGACATTGTCTTGGTACCAACAGAGTGAATGTGGGTTCCAGGTGACCCTTGTGTCTTAAAAAATTTGTTGCGTTAATATTAAGGAAATCTATAAGGTAGGAAGAACCTGTTTGTGATGTATAGTATAGCACTATTGGGTGGAAAGAAGAGGTATTTAAGAGACGAGCTATGGGAGAGCTGTATTTGTTAGCTGATGCTGTAGGGGGGAATGGGGCTGATTGTAATTTAGTGTCCTGACAATACAGATAATGGAACAGTTGGTAGATGTGAATTCAACCCCTAAGATTACCAAGTTTAGTAAGGCAGCAAGTGATGGATAAAGTCAGACGACTTGACACATAATCACAATTGCAAGCAGAGCGAATAAAAGATATGTATACGTCAGCAATTTTGTGGTCCGGGTGAAGCTACATGAAACAAAATGATCTGTTGTCTAAAACAGATGAAGAACATTGCCAAATGGATTTCTTCTACAGCAGTTGTATATAGTGAAAGCATATCAGCAGTCCAGTAAAACTGGAAATCGGCATGCCACCCAAATTAATTTTGTACATGCTTCACTAATATGTAGGCAAACAAACAATGTGCGTAGGTGCTCATGCATAGCTAATGTTTATGAAACAACAGACACGATCCCTGTGCCAAGTCTAAAGTGTGTTAGGTTACTACAGGCTGCTGTAGTAATATTAAAATATGTATAATAGTTTAGGAGCATACGAGAACTGTATTTTGTGAAAATTAGGTATTCAGGAAGTAGTTAAAAGAAACTGCAGGAAGAGAGGGAGCCTAGGTCAAAACTGGAATACTTCTAGAAAAGATTAATTACTATTATTTAAGAAAAAAGTTACTTTCTTAAATAATGTCCTTGTATAATTGTTCCATGTTTTTCCTCTATCATGGGGCTTCCTTGATATACTGAGCATGCATTTGGGACTTGTGTTCCCATGCATACGCAGTACATCAATGCTATGGACTGAGCATGCGTTTGGGACTTGTGTTCCCATGCATATGCAGTACATCAGTGCCGTGGAAAGGAAGATCTCTGTTGCTTTTTTGTTTTGTTTTTAATTAAAAAAAAAAAAAAAAAAGAAAACTGTAATCCGAAGTCTTCAAACATACAAGAGAAAAGGGACAGAGAAAATACAAGAATAATAAAGTATGTTTCTTTAGTTTTATCTGATTATCCTTGTATTTTTCTGTGTCCCACCTCTCATTCTTTTTAAGTTTCCAGATTTCTAAGTTTATCCTTTAAAAAAAATGAAAGAAAACTAGCATTTTCTTATTATATATTAATAGAAGAAAGACTAAAATAAAAACTGGATTAGACACAGCAAGGAACTGTTTATTAAAAAAGCCAGAACACTGCAGCATTGAAACTGGTTTCACAACCTGGGTGATATATTTTGTATCTGTTTGAAGTTTTTTAAAATATGTTATGTTTTAAGCTATTTGTATAAGTAATATATTTTAAGAGGTAATTAATATTGTTGGAGGTGATTTGATTGGTTGATTACTTGTTTAAAATCTTTTGTGTTTCTATGACTATTGTCTGATGAACCAGTTAGCTGGACCGTGAAAGTGCTTACATTTTTTACCTTTTTTATTTTAATAAACAGTTCCTTGCCGTGTCTAATCCAGTTTTCATTTTACTCTCAATACGTTTGTTTATTACTTGGATTAACTTGTCGGGTGGTGACTTTCGTACATTAATAGAAGAAAGTCTGAGCAACTGGACTTATTTCTATTCATATATGCTCAATTTACAACAAGCACATTGGTTGGGCTAACCGATCAGCCTGGTCATTTCTGAATGTTAATGGCCAATCCTTGTATATTTTACAAGCTGTATTAACAGGATAAATCTGAGTACTACTCACGAAAAGTAAGGAACTATGCTTTAATATATTCAAAAGGGTGATTCTCCCCGATATGCTAGATGAGATGCACCAAAGTGAATTTTGTATGCTGGTCTGACTAGATGGTCAGCAACTGAAAGGGAAGAACCACCTGTGAAATTCTTCGTCCCCCCCCCCCCCTATTTAGGGTCATTAATCAAGCTGTTTACAACACACTTACCATTCTGGAGATGAAATGACTTTCTTAAATGCATTAAGTGCAGACTATAGTACTGTATTACCTCAGGCATAAAGGAATTTTGCAAGAAAATTAAAAGTGTATTTTTTTTTTTATTCCTTCAATTGGGTGAGTTCATTGGGCACAAGTATCCCTTTTTAGGCACAACTTGTGAGCACTGACTGGTTTAACTGACTTTCTCAGTCATACAAGTGGAAGGAATTGGTTCCTGTCCTCTTGACTATATTAACAGCTCGTTAAACACTTAGAGGCTTAATGCGGCCATTTATGTAGTTAGTCTAGGGAATAGATCTTCTTCTTTTTTTCCTGGTTAGGGGTCACCACAGCGGATCACCTGTCTGCTCATGATTGGTAGTGGAGTGTTACGGTGCCAAGTTGCCAGCCTGGCACCCAACCTTCCACGGAAGGCACACACATGCACACACTCACACCTAGGGCCAATTTAGAGTGTCCAATGCACCTACAGCATGTCTTTGGGATGTGGGAGGAAACTGGAGCACCCATAGGAAACCCACATGACCACATGGAGGACATGCAGACTCCTCAAAGAAGGCACCCCAGCCAAGGATCAAACTGGAGAACCTCTTGCTGTGAGATGACAATGCTAACCGCTGTACCACCGTGGCCGCCCCAGTCTAGGAAATATAGTATATTAATTAAATATTATTTTGTAAATTTCTGTTCAATAATGTGCTTATTTACTCCTGGTTCCCTTCTTAACAGAGCCTTCATAAAGCTTATTTATTTATTTATTACATTTGTTAATAGGGTTGCCACCCCTCTTTTTTTTCCGGACTATATGGAAATCAAATTGATTCTCTGGTGGTCCAGAAAACACTGTACAAACTTCAGTATTCTGTTTCAAAAAGGAAACAGAATATCGGAGTTTGTAAATTGGCTGATGCTTTCTTACAAAAAGACATAGTAAATCAGTCGAAAGTAGGCATTGGAATGGAAAGAGGGCGACGTTCATCGTGTTTCACTGTTGCAGTCATGATTGTAGGGTTCTCCCCTGCCGGCAGGCAGCCCTCGGTCAGCCAGAATCCCAAAGTCTGGGTCCGGCGTCAGCTGTTCAACCCTGCTCCCTGACGTCAGTGCGCCAGGAGTATAAAGCTGACAGCCGACGCCATCTTCTCCAGTCTTTCTTGCCGCATGGTGATAGCAATTCGCTAGTGCCGGTCGGTTGACTCCTGACGAATTTTTCAATATACTTCGGTCCGAAGACTTTCTTCTCCACTCAAAGCTGAGTACCCCATTGGGGAAACTTTTTTCTTGCTCCACTCCGATGTCAGAAAAAGTTAATAATTGTATTTCATGTGGGAAGAAAATACCTCATAAGGATTTTCATTCTTACTGTATTCCTTGCTTAGGCCCTGACCACGACGTAGCTAGTTGTCGGTTTTGTGCTAGATTCAATCAACGTACAATTAAGCGAAGGTACGGTTTTGCTTTTCATTACTTTGGTAGGCGCTTGAACTACAAAATGTCGTCTGATATGGTTCCAGTTACCGGAGTTCACAAACGTTGCAAGGATAAAGACAGGCCTCCGAGGTCCAAATCTGATGATAGCGCACGTGCGGAGCCAGCTTCAGGTTCGGCCGTTGTCAGTGAGGTGCTTTTGCAGCCCCTGTCATCGGCCATTTCAGAACCGATGGCCGAAACGGACTCTCATGAGGAGCCAACCAGACCTTTAAATATCTCTGTTGCAGGACCTTTGGACAATGCTCCTTCGGATGGGTCCGGAGCCGCTGTGCAGGTACCGGCTTCTGAAGGGGTTTTCCGGCCTACTCAACTTCTAGTAAAGGCAAAGCCAAAGACTCCTTCTAAATCAAAGACTTCAACACAGGCCTCTTCTGAACCGGCTCCCAAGTCACAGAAACAGTTACTCAAGATGGCGGAGGATTTACTTACTATGATTAGGGGTTCTCATCCCCTTCCAGACAAAAGGCCTAGGCAGGATGTTTATTATGATTCCTCTGATCAGGCTTCTGTTTCCTCAGTTTCTTCTTCTGATCAGGAATATTCTTTTCCTCTTTATGAGGATTCTGATGCAGAAGAATCCATTCCTTCAGCTTCTCCTCCTGAGGATTTCTCTTTTGGGGAAACTTTGCATGAAATGAGGGAGCATTTCCACTGGGAGGGACTGGAGTATTCGGAATCCAAGAAAAGACTGAAGGATTTTCTTCTTCCCCAACATAGACCCCTGGCTATTCCTCCTGTTTTGGATATTGTGGATGATGCCTTTTCGGAAGCTAACTTAACCCCTGACTCTTTTCCTCCTGCTCCTGTTAAGCCTGATAGATATTACAGGGTTCCTGATTCCCATCAGTTTTTATACAAGAACCCTTCTGCTGACCCTGAAACCATTTCTCAGGGTCCTAAGGGAGTTAAGACCGCTTCTGCCAAAAATCCCATTCCTACTGAAAAGGATTCTCGAGCCTTGGAAAGATGGGGAAAAAAGGTGTACACTTCTGCTACTTTGTCCATTAGGGCTTTAAACTGTCAGTTTCATATGCTTAAATATCAGCAATTTCTCTTGTCTGTCTTAAAACAAAAAGTTACTTCCATTTCTGCCTGTGCAGATGATAAGGAATTTACATGACTTATTGCGTGCCACTGAACAGGTTGGGAAGCATGGTTTACACTGTGGATTTGATGCCTTGGAGGCTTCTTATAGGGCTGCGGCCTCTGGCACAGTCATTAGAAGACATGCATGGCTAAAGGAACAAAATTTACCTGAACACGATAAGGCTAAATTATTGGATGCTCCTGTTCAGCATAATGTTTTGTTTGGATCTAAAGCTGAAGAGGTGATTAAAAAGATGGAGGATAAGGTGAAATCCATGCAAACAGTTAAAGATTTCTTACAAGTATAGCCTCCTAGATTTAGCAGGAATTGGCCTTCAAAAAACTGGTCCTTTCCCTCTTCAGACAGGCCTCAGAGGGGTAGATATAGACGCTCCAGAGGGAGGCCTCAAACACAAGCTGCTGATAGACCAAGACAGTGGACTGCTTCTACCCTAGGGGAGGAGAGGACAGGTCACAATCTCAAAGGAAACAAACTCAATGACTCCCTCTGTTGGGCTACAGGAACGTCTTGCCTGGAAGCCCCTCTGAGGAAAACTCTCAATTTTTTATCAAAATTGGGCTCAAATAACCCAAGACAAATGGGTTTTGGATGTGATTTTAAGAGGTTACAAATTCCATTTTCATACCTTGCCAAGGCCAAGCGGATGGCCAGACCTTCCAAAACATCAATGGACGGAGGCCTTAAACCAGGTGGAAGCTCTTTTGGCTATGAATGCCATAGAACTGGTTCCTCTTTCAGAGATGGGAAAAGGGTTTTACTCAAGGCTCTTTCTAGTCCCAAGGAAGCAAAACTCATGGAGACCCATTCTGGATCTGTCAGTCTTGAACACCTTTCTAGAGATTCCAAAATTCAAGATGCTTACTCTACAGCAGTTACTTCCAATGCTGTCCAAAGATGCATGGATGGTGACTTTGGATTTCAAGGAGGCATACTTACACATTCCCATCAGGCAGGATCGCAGAAAATACCTCAGGTTCAAGGCCGGATCAAGGCACTTTCAATTCTCTGCGCTGCCCTTTGGAGTGTCTACTGCGCCCAGGGTCTTTATCAAATGCCTGGCTCCAGTAGTAGCTTACTACAGATTCAAGGGAATTCAAATTTACCCTTATCTGGACGATTGTCTAATTCAGGCAGACAGCAAGGATGTCTTTGTACAAAACCTCCTCAAATTCCTGGGATTCTCTGTAAACATAAAGTCAAATTTGACACCATCACAACAGATAACTTTTCTGGGTGCTCTACTAGACACTACAACCCAGATGGCATTTCTGACATCCAAAAAACAATTACAGCTGGCATCAACTTTCAAAGCCTTGGCAATTCTAACCCATCTATCTGCAAGGAAATTCCTGCAGGCTTTGGGTTACATGGCCTCCTGCATCCTTCTCATGCCATTTGCAAGACTACACATGAGGAAAATACAGTGGTACCTAAAAAGTGTATGGTCTCAGCATTGCCACAGTTTGGACATACTGATTCCCGTCCTTCCTTGCCTTCAAAAGGAATTTCTTTGGTGGTCCAGGGCATGTGCTCTAAACAAAGGGAAGCCTGTCCATCTACCTCCTGCCTCTAAAATTCTAACCACGGACGCCTCTGATTATGCTTGGGGAGTCCATTTTAAGGGCAATTGTCTGCAGGGCCTTTGGACAAAGGATCAGATGCACCTGCATATCAACTTAAAGGAAATGTTAGCCGTTCAGAAAGCTCTATTGGCCTTCAGGAATCTCATACAACCAGGACAACTACTAATACGGACAGACAACACCACAGTTATGTGGTACATAAACAAGCAAGGGGGATCTCATTCCTACCCCCTTTGCAGACTAGCCATGGTTTTATGGAACACAGCACTAGCTTGCAATCTAGATCTTCAAGCTCAGTTTCTAACAGGGAAACAAAATTTACTGGCAGACAGTTTGAGCAGAAACCTTTCGTATCCACACAAGTGGATGCTGGACACCGAAATATTCAGGATGATAACAGCAGTATGGGGATGTCCTCACATAGATCTCTTTGCATCCCATCTAAATCATCAGCTACAGACTTTTTGCACCAGGACTTTCCACAGAGAAGCTTGGAAAGTGGATGCCCTGTCATTCAGTTGGAGGAACCTCTCGGGATATGCCTTTCCACCTCTACCTCTTCTTCCATGAGTTTTATTGAAGATAAAACAGGACAAACCCAAGATGATAATCTTGTTGGCTCCGAATTGGTCTCTGCAGTTTTGGTATCCAACTCTAACAAACCTATGCCTGGAGCCCCCTTGGCTTTTACCTCAGTTTCCGAACCTTCTGTCCCAGCATCAGGGTCAGGTTCTACACTCTCATGTCAGAACTCTCAGCCTGGCGGCCTGGTTAATCCAGGACCTTTGATTTCTTCTTTCCTACCCAAGCAGGTTATGGATGTCATTTTAGAAGCCAGACGTCCTAGCACTAGAAAATCTTATGCAGGAAAATGGAAAAGATTTTGTTCCTGGATGCAGGCTCAGGATTCTGATCCTCTTCTTCCTAACATTACTCTAATTTTACTTTACTTGACATATCTCTTACACAAGGGTCTCTCTTTCTCTTCCATTAAGATCCATGCCTCTGCTATTTCTGCTCATTATAATACAGACCCTCCCATCTTTTCCCACCAGCTCATGAGACAGTTCCTCAGAGGAGCTAAGAACTTAAGACCTCCTAGATCTCCTCCCATTCCTGCTTGGGATCTCAACTATGTTTTGGAAAAACTAAATTTGCCTCCTTTTGAGCCTGCCGCTGCTTCTGACATCAAGTATTTATCTTGGAAGACAGCTATCCTGTTAGCACTAACCTCTGCCAGGAGAGTTTTAGAGTTACAAGCCCTTATGGCAGTGGAACCTTATATTATTTTTCATCAAGACAGGGTATCTTTGAGGACTAATCTGACCTTCATGCCTAAGGTGGTCTCCAAAGTGGCTTTAAATCAAACTATCCACTTGCCAACCTTTTTCCCCACTCCTTAGAATAAAGGGGAAAGGATCTTACATTCATTGGATGTACATACAGCTACGTTTTTACCTGAACAGAACCAAGGACATCAGAAAATCAGAACAATTGTTTGTTTCTTATGCTTCAAGTTCCCAAGGTAAAGCCATTTCTAAACAAACCATTTCTAAATGGATTGCTCATGGAATCAGATTTTGTTATTCACACCATGGAAAGCAAATCCCAGGGAGCATTCGGACTCATTCCACCAGAGCTGCTGCCACTTCTGCGGCCTTCCTCAGGGGAGTTCCTACCAAGGACATTTTGGAAGCTGCAACTTGGAGTTCAGTGCATATTTTCTCTAAGCACTACAGTTTACCTCTCTACTCTAAGTCTAGGGCAGGCTTTGCCTCTGCAGTCTTGCAGGGCCTTTTAGCCGCCCCTTCTTCTTTATGACCACCTCCCTTTCTTTCAGCTTTGGGATTCTACCCTACAGTCATGACTGCAACAGTGAAACACGATGAACATAGTACAATTGTGTACACCTACCATAAATGTAGATGTTCGAGTGTCTTCACTGTTGCAGTCTGGGTTTCCCTCCCTCCTGTCCCCTCTTATTTTTACTTTTGTGTGGTTCCTTTTTTTACCATTCTTCTGAGGTGTATTTGCAAAGGTTATTGGACCATTTTCATTTTGGAACTCCTGACATCTGGGGCAAGAAAAATTGGAGAAGATGGCGTCGGCTGTCAGCTTTATACTCCTGGCGCACTGACGTCAGGGAGCAGGGTTGAACAGCCGGCGCCGGACCCAGACTTTGGGATTCTGGCCGACCGAGGGCTGCCTGCCAGCAGGGGAGAACCCTACAGTCATGACTGCAACAGTGAAGACACTCTAACATCTACATTTATGGTAGGTGTACACAACTGTACTTTCCCCACCAGGTGATGTCATAATGGTGTCACAAAATGGGCGGAATGTGGGCAGGAGTGTGAGGGTGGAGATGGATGGAGTTACTGGTGATGTGAGTGGTGTGGCCGTACTCCGGTTTTAGCCACAACAAAAGATGACAAACCTATCATCTGTGGTAACACCTAAAAGTTTAGTGTGGTTTGTGGGGACTATTTTGGCTCCATTTGCAGAGAGGATTGAGACAGGGAGCTGGGAAGGTTTGTGGTTTTTGCTACTGAAAACTAGAATCTTTGTTTTGTTGTGATTTAAAATGAGTTGGTGCTGAGGTATGTTTCCATGTCCTGAAGATATGATTGCATTTTTAGCTGCAGTTCTTGTGGTGAGGAGGCAGTTGCAGATGAGTGTAGCATCATTGGCATACTGTACTATGGACTGTACTATGGAGGCTAGTTGAGTTGCTGAACTGAGGTTTTTTATGAATATGATGGAGAAGGGGACCGAGAATAGAACTTTGGGGTACACCCACAGAGATGGGGAGTAGTTTTCCCATTTTGTAGCCTGTCAACTGGCAATATAGCTATGGAACCAAGTTAGTGACGATAGACTGAGGCCATAGGAAGATAGTAGCTGATGGGCTACAGTGTTGAAGGCTTTGGACATATCAAGAAAGATGGAAGAAACGAGCTGGCCTTCGTTCATGAGATGATGGACAGTGTTTGTGAAGGTTAGTAGGGCAGTGCTGGTTCTATGTCTACATCTGAAGCCGTGCCGAGAGCTGGAAAGGAGGTTGTTATTAAGGAAGTGGTTAATGAGTTGGTCGTGGATGCATTTTTCCAAGATTTTAGCAAGGGGGGTAAAGGATGACTATGGGACGTTAGTTCTTTGCAGGTTCCACCTTTGTAGAGGTGTATAATGTGAAGTATTTTCCATAGAAGTGGAACATATTGCTCTTTAATAGAGCAATTAATCAAAATTGAAATGGGAAAGGCAATTGAAGTGGCAAGTTTCATAAATTCATTCAGCAGTGCAGCATGGTTTGACTGGTTATGAGAGTCTTTATGTAATTAGTTCGTATGGGTGTGAAGGAGAAGGGGTTGTAATGGTCTCCTACAGCGGTGGGGACAAAGTGGCTGGGTTGGTTGGTTGTCTAGTAGGGGGATGATGGTGCTGATGAAGTGGGAGTTGAATTGAGTTGAAATAGGATTTAGGTTGTTTGAGGTAATTGGAGGGAGGGATTGATGAACAGCCTGGGTTGAAGAGCTGGTTGATGGGTTTGAAGTAACTGGAGGAGGGGTTGAGGTTTACCAGGATGTCTGCTCTTTGTTATTTGCAACTAATTTGTGATTCTAAGAACAGTAAACTGGACCACCAAACTAACTCCAAACCAATAACCAATTTATTTATTTATATTTGTTGACTGGGAGTGTCTGACTGGACGTAGGTCCATTTTCAGCAGAGGCCCGGGGAGAAAAGCTCCACAGTTAAAATAAACAGACACTAGTTACATTGGATTACATAGCGATTAACAATTTACATAGCAATTAATTACAACATATTTACAGACTAAGAACATAGTACATCAGTCGACAACTAGAATCTTTATCTGTGAAGTACATAACAGACATAAACAAATGTTACAATAAGATGTTCCTGCTGTATAATAAGTACTAGGTTTATGAGCATCTGAGCTTGCTATAATCATGGTAGTTAGTGGAGTGGAAAGAGAGGTAGTGGTTGGATGGGGTGAGTGATATTAGAGTGGGAGTTGCAAGGGCATAGCAAGGGCAATGAAGGAAACACCAGGAAAATCTTGAAATTGCACTTTAACACCAGTAGTTAAGCACTTTTGTCCAACAGGACTTCATTAGAACAGTTCAGATTAAGTCCTGTTGGATGAAAGCACTTAACTACTGGTGTTAAACTGCAGTTTCAAGATTTTCCTGGCATTTCCTTCAATGGTTACTGCTTTGTGATTCTACAATTGCTAACTCCAAAGCTGCTGAAATCCATGTTTTTCTAGTTTTAAAAAATAATCTGTTTTTATAGCTCACAAGTTGGTTAAAACCTCATACCTTAATGTTGCAGATCAACCACATAAAGGATTTTATGGTCATTTTGAACAGCCACAGTTAGTGTAGCGACTGGGACACTGCTAAGGGGGAAATAATAATAAGCTGTTCTGGTTTGTACTGTGGTATATTAATTGTTTTATTTTGTGCATTTTTTGCAGTCATTTGTGAAAGTCTTACTTACTATCTATATTACTAATAGGTGCAGAACTGAATGGCTATGAAGTGAAATTATTAATGCATGAATAACCCCAAATAAGCCTCACCCCATTATTGTGCAGCTATGTTCTTGGGGGGTGGTGACTTTTCATGTTCCTAAAACCAGAAAGTGCTACCTTTTCACATATACTTAAATTTATTGCTGGCAGTAAAGGTTTCCATATAGAATCTGAAAAAGGAACAGTCTGAAATTATTTCCTAATCATTTAATGTTGATATATAACTCTGGTTCATTGCTTTCTCATATTTAAAACATATTTTTGAAGAAATTTTCAGGTTACTAATTCAATCCAAAAAAATTTCAACCCCTCAGGTAATAATTGTATTCCGTAGTCATCCCAGTCTGCTTTAATCTAAGCCAATAAAACAATCCCCTGCAGCGATGTAACTGCAAACAGATATCCAAGCACTTGAATAGATGAATAAACAAAATACTTTAATCTACACTTAAAACACTCACAAAAATAAATATGTTTAGCTAAAATACAAGGAGTTAAGCCCTTTTGTTCCAATGTAAACTTTGAATTTAGTGCTATTGAGCGAAATAAATGGGATGCTCATGGGATTGCGATTAGTGAACATCAGAATAAACATGAGTTACTGTGGCAGTTCACATTAAATGCCACGGGTTTCCCAGGAATCAGACGGTTGCTGTTTAAATCCTGAATTAAAGTTAAGGAACTTGGAAGAATAAATATTTTGGTGAACTATTTCGTGCCATTATGATTTTAAATGGGTCCGTTGTTTTTAATCATTTTTAATTTATTTGTTTACATTGGTTGGCTTTAGTCATGTGATAAACCAGGTTGGTATGGAATGATGTGTAAGATGCATGTAGTTTAGTTCTGATGAAGTTCAGCAAAAGTTATACGGAACAAAAACCGTTAACTCATTACATTTTAACCAACATATGCCCTGAGGGTGTTGATGAAGTATAGATAAGGTCAGAAGGAGTTGCATTGTGTCTTTGTGGACTTAGAGAAAGCATATGGCAGGGTGCCTAGAGAGCATTTGTGGTATTGTATGAGAAGGTACAGAGTAGAAGCGAAGTATGTAAGAGTGGGAAAGGATTTGTATGAGGGCAGTGCGTCAGTGGTGAGGTCTGAGATAGGAGCGATGGATGTGTTCAAGGTGGAGGTGGGATTACGTCAAGGATCAGTTCTGAGCCCTTTTTATTTGCAATGATGATGGACAGGTTGACAGACGAGATCAGACAGTCCCTTTAGACTATGATGTTTGCAGGTAATGTGATCTATAGTGAGAATAGGGAACAGATTGATGAGACCCTGGAGAGGTGGAGATGTGCTCTGGAGAGGAGAGGAATGAAGGTCAGCAGGACTAAGGCAGAATAGATGTGTTGTGAATGAGATGGAGGACAGAGGAATGGTGAAGATGCAGGGAGTAAGAGTTGAAAGTGGGCGAGTTTAAAAACTTGGGATCAACAGTTCAGAGTAATAGTGAGTGTGGAACAGACGTGAAAAGTGTAGGCAGGGTTGAGTGTGGAACAGATGTGAAGAAGAGTGTAGGCAGGGTTGAATGGGTGGAGAAGTGTCAGGAGTGATTTGTGACAGACTGGTGCCCGTAAGAGTGAAAGAGAAGGTAGTGAGGCCATCTATGATATATGGTTTGGAGACGAAAAGACAGGAGTCAGAGCTGGAGGTGGCAGAGTTAAAAATGTTAAGATTTGCATTGGGTGTGATAAGGGCGGACAGGATTTGGAATGAGTACATTAGAAGGTCAGCTTAGATTGGACGGTTTGGAGACAGAACCAGAGAGGTGAGATTGCATTGGTTTGGACATGTGCTAAGAAGTGATGCTGGGTATATTGAGTGAAGAATGCTAAGGATGGAGCTGCCAGGTAAGAGGAAAAGAGGAAGGCCTAAGATAAGGTTTATGGATGTTGTTAGAGAGGACATGCAGGTGGTTGGTGTGACAGAGTAAAATGCAGAAGTCAGGAAGAAATGGAAACATATGATCTGCTGTGGCGACCCCTAACAGGAGCAGCTGAAAGAAAGACTATTTGTTGTGTGTGTTTTAAGTGCAGATTAACATCTTTCATTTATTCAAGTGCCTGGATATCTGTTCATAGTTAGATTGCTGCAAGGGATTATTTTATCAGTTTGTGGATTCCTGTGTGGTTGAGTTTGTTTTGTTACATTAATATGTATGAACAATTGCAGCCATGTATGAGCATGGGTGGTGTTGGTTCCATAAACTTTTAAGTTGTGGATGCAAAATTTACCCAAACAGATGAGTGTTACATTGCTTTAAAGACTAAATAGCTACATGATAGATGCCATATCTTTTTTAGTGTCTCCAGTCCCCCCCCCCCACACACACACACACACACACACACACACACACACACACACACAGAAGCCACGCTGAAGAAATGCGCTTAATGATAATATGCCTTTATGTAATATAATTGCTGCAGGTCAGAACAGATGTTCTTCGTCTTCCATTGCTGCAGTCCTGACTATTGGGTATAGTCCGCGTCCCGTCGGCCCGAATACCAGAGTATAAGGCTGACGTCGGTCAGGGCGCATTAGACTGACGTCAGTACGTCAGGGTACTAATGCGCATGACCGACGTCATATCCTCAGTCTTTTTTGCCGCATGGTCCGATGCAGAAGCAGTTTTGCGAGTGCAGGTTGGCGTACTGAAATATTTCCGAAACCGGAGTTTCAGACCGAAACAGAGTTGGCTAAGTACCCGTTGGGGAACATTTTAGTTTTTTCTTGCCTCAATATTTTACCGGATGTCAGAAAAAGTGAATAACTGTATTTCTTGTGGGAAACAGATACCTCATAGGGATTATCATACCTTGTGTATACCTTGTTTAGGGCCTGAGCACGACGTTGTTGGTTGCCGCTCTTGTGCTAGGTTTAACAAACGCACTATTAAGAGGAGGTTAGACTGTGCCAGGTTAGTGTTTGGGAAGCGTTGCAATTATAAAATGCCGTCGGATGCTCCGTCGCCCGCTTCCTCCAAGAAGCGCAAGGATAAAACAGTGAAGCCTAGGGTTGAGGAACCGGCAGTCCCGGACGTCGGTTCTTTAGAAGGCTCAGTGGAGCCGGAGGTTTTGCCAGGAGTTTCCATGGAGTCCCAGGCAGAATCTATACTCTTGCAGGATGTGCCTTCTCAGGAGGTAGGCCAGGCTGAGGGGGCTTCCCAGGTGACTGTTCTTCCCTCTCTTCCCAAGGTAGTTAGGGCCTCTCCTTCTGTTGCCAAAACTTCTTTGAGAGGTAGGCCTACTTCAGCTTCAGTGGGGGCTTCTCCTAGCATTTCAGGTTCTGTACCTAAGAAACATATGCTTAAAATGGCAGAAGATTTGATTACTATGATTAGGGGTTCTATGCCCCCGCCTGATAAGAGGCCTAGGGTGGAACCGGAGTTTGATAGTTTTGAACAGTGTTCAGAGGCTTCAGAATCTTCTGTGGAAGATTTGCAGGAGTATCCTACCTATTCTGATTCTGATGTGGATGATTCCACTCCTACAGCGTCTCCACCTGAGGATTTCTCATTTTCAGAGACTTTGCATTCCATGAGGGAGCATTTTAAATGGGAAGGCCAGGATTACTCTGACTCCAGGAAAAGGCTTAGGGAGTTCTTGTTTTTACCCCAGCATAGGCCTTTAGCTATTCCTCCTGTGTTGAATGTGGTGGAAGATGTTTTTGCAGAGGCTTCCCTGAACCCTGACTCTTTGCCTCCTGCTCCTGTTAAGCCTGATAGGTATTATAGGGTGCCCGAAGCTCATAAATATTTGTTTAAGAGTCCTAGGGCGGACCCAGAAACTATTTCTCAAGGGCCTAAGGGTGTAAAGGCTTCTGTGGTTAAAAATCCTGTCCCCACTGATAAAGAGGCAAGGGCTTTGGATAGGTGGGGAAAGAAAGTGTATACTTCTTCCACTCTAGCCATGAGAGCTTTGAATTGTCAGTTTCACATGCTAAAATATCAGAATTATCTCCTTTCACAATTGAAATCTAAGGTGGATGCTTTGGCGGAAGGTATTGAGTGTAAAGAGTTGCTGGATTTGGTTCATGTGTCTGAACAAGTGGGTAAGCATTCTTTGCAATGTGGTTTTGATGCTGTACAGGCCTCCTCGAGGGTGGCTGCTACCAGTTCTGTTCTTCGCAGGCATGCCTGGTTGAAGGATCAGAATTTAGCTGAGCATGTTAAGACAAGGATTTTGGATGCTCCTTTACAGTCTGATGTGTTGTTTGGTTCGCCTGTGGAAGCTGTTTTAAAGAAAATGGAGGACAAAGCTAAGTCTATGCAAACTGTTAAAGATTTTTTGCAGGTGCAGCCACCGAAGTTTAGTAGAAATTGGCCTGCTAAGGGGTGGACATATCCTGCTTATGATTCTCAGTCTAGGGGTAGGTCTAGACGTGGTAGGGGCAGGGCTCAAGGTTCTTTCAGGCCTAGAACAGGAGTTCACCTGCTCAGACTTCTGGTGAGGGCAGGGGTCAGTCCTTTCGTAAACAGACCCAATGACCTGTTTTTTCAGCTGCCAGCAGATTCACGTCTGGCAGCTCCTTTGGGAGGAAGACTGTCTCTTTTCAAAGAAAATTGGGATTTAATTACTCAAGACAAATGGGTGTTGGATATCATTCACCACGGTTACAGATTTTATTTCCATACAATGCCCCTTTCAAAGGCATGCCAGACGTTCCTCCTCTACAAAGAAAAGAGGCTCACAAGCAAGTTTTACAGTTACTTCACATAGGGGCCATTCAGCCAGTCCCTGTGTCAGAGAGGGGCCTAGGATTTTATTCTCGCCTGTTCCTTGTACCAAAGAAGGGGAACACGTGGAGACCAATTTTGGATTTATCTCTCCTCAACACGTTTTTGGACATTCCCAAGTTCAAGATGTTGACGTTACAACAGCTTTTACCTCTGCTGGGCAAAGATCACTGGATGGTAACTTTAGATCTCAAGGAAGCTTACCTTCATGTGCCTATAAGGCTAAGTTGCAGAAAGTATCTGCGGTTTCGAGCTGGAAATTCTCATTATCAGTTCTCTGCATTGCCCTTTGGCTTATCCTACTGCGCCCAGAGTATTCACAAAGGTTCTGGCTCCAGTGATAGCTTACTTCAGGCTTCAAGGAATTCAAATCTATCCTTACTTGGACGACTGCCTGATTCTGGCTCAAGAAAAGGAAGACCTTCTACAGCATCTGGAATATGTTATAGCAGTGCTAAGATGCCTAGGGTATTCTGTGAACGAAATAAAGTCCAGTCTAGTACCCTCTCAAGACATGTGCTTTCTGGGCGTGAGACTGAATACAGCAGCCCAGATGGCCTTTTTAACCCCGGACAAACAAAAGAGTCTGTCACTTTACTTCCATCAACTATCTCATCAGTCCGTGCTGACTGCAAGGACAGTCCTTCAAGCATTAGGGTTCATGGCATCTTGTATTCTGGTGCTTCCCAATGCCAAACTGCATATGAGGAAGCTGAAATGGTATCTCAAAAATGTATGGACACAGCACTGCCAGGATTTGGACACTGTCATTCAAATAATACCTTGCCTTCAAAAAGAATTCTTGTGGTGGGCTCAGGAATGTCACCTAAACAAGGGACTCTCTGTGACCCGGCCAGAGGCAAGTCAGATTTTAACGACAGATGCCTCGGACATTGCTTGGGGAGCTCATCTAAATGGAAAGTGGATACAAGACAAGTGGCCTGCCAGACTACAGCATCTACATATCAGCATGAAGGAGATGTTAGCAGTCCAGTTTGCGTTAATGGCTTTCAAGGAGTTACTTCTTCCAGGGCAGGTGTTGATTCTAACAGACAACACAACTGTCATGTGGTACATCAACAAGCAAGGGGGAACACATTCTTATCCTCTATGCAGGCAAGCAATGATTTTATGGGAGACTGCGCTAAGCTTGCAACTAACTCTTCAGGCAAGGTTTCTGCCAGGAGCACAGAACTCCTTAGCAGATGTGTTAAGCAGACAAATCATGGATCCCCACGAGTGGAAACTGGATCTTCATGTATTTCAGAAACTGACAGTGTCATGGGGAACTCCAGACATAGATCTGTTCGCTTCTCCACTAAACCACCAGCTGCCAAAGTATTGCACAAAGGGGTTTCATCACACAGCTTGGAAAGTGGATGCTCTGTCTTTCAGTTGGAAAAACCTTCATGTGTATGCCTTTCCACCTCTACCTCTTCTTCCAAAGGTACTATTAAAGGTCAGACAAGACAGGCCAAGGATGATTTTGATAGCTCCAGATTGGCCTCGGCAACACTGGTACCCACTACTACGGAGTCTGGTAAAGAAGCCTCCATGGCCTTTACCTCTGATTCCTCATCTTTTATCTCAGAAGGACGGTCATCTGCTCAATGTCAAGCTTCACTCTCTTCATCTAACAGCCTGGCATATTCTGTGTTGAAACACAGCAGGTCTCAACTTCCTCAACAAGTTTTAAATGTGATTATGGAAGCTAGAAGACCTAGTACAAGGAGAGTGTACGCAGAAAAATGGAAGAGATTTTTATTTTGGAGTACAGCAAAGAATTTGGAGATTTCAGAGCCTAATTTGAGTGTGGCTCTTCAATATCTTACTGAATTATTGGACAAAGGTTTGTCCTTCTCTTCCATAAAGATTCATGCTGCAGCAATTTCAGCTCACTATGATTGTGACCCACCTTTGTTTTCGCATCCTTTGTTCAAGCAGTTTCTTAGAGGGGCAAAGAATATAAGACCCCCACGTAGAGCTCCTACTCCTGCTTGGGATCTCAATTTTGTGTTGGAAAAACTTACTCTACAACCTTTTGAGCCTGCAGCTACTGCTGAATTGAAATATTTGTCATGGAAGACTGCTTTTCTGTTGGCTATTACTTCTGCAAGAAGGGTGTCTGAGTTGCAGGCCCTTATGGCAGTAGAGCCCTTTTTGATTTTCCATAAGGATAGGGTATCATTACGTACTAATCCTTCTTTTATGCCTAAGGTGGTTTCTAGTGTGGCTTTAAACCAAACTATTCATTTGCCTACGGTTTTTGCAGATCCTCAAAATAAAGGGGAAAAGATTTTGCACACTTTAGATGTACACAGGCAATTGCGTTATTATTTAAGCAGGACTAAGGATTTTAGGCAGTCTCAGCAGTTGTTTGTTTCTTTTGCTTTGAGTTCTCAGGGCAAGCCTGTGTCAAAACAAACTATTTCTAGGTGGATTGGCTTTTGCATTGCATTTTGTTATTCCCATCCTGGCAAGGAGATTCCAGCTGGGATTAGGCCTCATTCCACTAGGGCTACTGCCACTTCAACAGCATTTCTAAGGGGGGTGGCAACTAAGGATATTCTGGAAGCAGCTACTTGGAGTTCAGTGCATACTTTCTCTAGGCATTATCACCTTCCTATCTACTCTAAGTCTAGGGCTGGTTTTGCCACAGCTGTTTTACAAGGCATGTTGTCAGCTCCTACTACTTTATAATTTGCCAGCCTCCCTTACCTCTGCTTTGGGATTCTACCCAATAGTCAGGACTGCAGCAATGGAAGGCGAAGAACATAGTACAGTTTTGTACCTACCATAAATGTAGATGTTCGAGGATTCCATTGCTGCAGTCCAATTTACCCTCCCTCCTTCCCCTCTGTATTTAGGGGTGGTTGTGTAGGTGAGTTTACATGCTTATATTTTTGTATATATTGTTGTATATATTATACATGTTTTTGGTGCAGGTTGTTTTGGGACTTGTCTTTTTAGGGTCTTCTGACATCTGGGGCAAGAAAAGACTGAGGATATGACGTCGGTCATGCGCATTAGTACCCTGACGTACTGACGTCAGTCTAATGCGCCCTGACCGACGTCAGCCTTATACTCTGGTATTCGGGCCGACGGACGGACTATACCCAATAGTCAGGACTGCAGCAATGGAATCCTCGAACATCTACATTTATGGTAGGTACAAAACTGTACTTTTTGTAGGATAGCCCTACCTTACCTACATATGTTTGCATTAGCATCCTTATTAGAATCTGTACTTATTAATCTCATCTACACAGCTGTATGAAAGGCTTTAAAGAGAGCATTCCATGGATAGAAAGTTAGCTAAGTAGGCTTTGTCATTATGGTTAGAAATTTTGGACGGTAATGAGCACAAGTTATGACTTTTGCATTCATGTATCTCCCTTTCTCAGTATTTTGTTCATTCACGAGAGATTAAATGGAAATGAATATTATGTCTGATGTGTGGAGGCTTTTCTTTTCACATCAGTTATCTCCACAGTGGATTTTCTCTCAGTTGCAGTAAATAACAAGATGTTTCAAGGTTGATAGGTAAACAGTTTAGTTCAGTTTCTGGAGAAAAAAAAGCTACTGCCTGTTCTGGCTGCTGAAAAGTGATGTGTGTGTACAGAATGTCAATCTCTATGCATGTTTACAAGCTAGAAACTGTCACAGAAAATGACAACCCTTGAAAAGTTATGAAATAATGAGCAATCATCCTTACTAAAACTTATTTGAGAAACTTTTCAGGCAGAATCCACACAGACACATCATACATTTCTCAAAGTACAATCTTCATTAGTTTACTTTTATGTGCCCAGAAACTTGCTGAAGGACACTTGAGTATCTGCCACATCTGACACATTTTCAGTGTTGAAGAGCTGGAATACAGATATGCTAAAACAAGCTTAAACTTTTTAGTTCTGCTAGATTGGTTTTGGAAATGTACTGTACAATAAAGTATTGATTATATTTAAAGCTGTCCCTGTTATGTAGTCAATAACATTGTAGACTATTGGTTTAAATAAAGGAAAATTTATTGTTTCTTTGTAATTGGAGTTTGGTAGTAGTGCCCCCCCCCCCCAACCCCATCCCCAGAAAGAATTTGTATAAAGAATGACTGAAGAAATGTTTTGCAAACATTAGTTCACTGAATTATTAGTAAATGTACAGGCATAGACCATTTTAAGTCTGTATGCTGAAGATGCTTGGAATTTGAAATCTGACTGGCATTTGCTAAAATTATTTTGGATGGAGTCCAGCTATAGAAACTGAGGCATTTGCTTATTGCCTGCCCATCAAGGGTACCTAGATTTGGCTCAGGTAGAACAAAAGTTGTTTCAGATGGCACTGGTCCACCTTAATGCATTGTGATCCTTCCAGATTTAATGTGTCCTCTGTTTTCATTTGTGACTCGTATATGCCTAAGCAAATAGTTGGTTTGACAGTGTGTTGTGACAACACCAACTTGTTGATAAAACACCCAGCCTACTAGGTGACCCAGTGCATACTTGTCTTGCATTGGCTAGCCATCTAGAGTAAAATGACCAACATGTTCATTTATTTCTGCTAATTCATGGAGAACACAATTATTAAAAAAAATTCCTCTTAGATGCCCAATGGATACATTTTACAGTGTCTTCTAGTATTGCATGGTTGTTTCTCCATCACTGTTAGCATTTGTGATTATATGAATTACTATGTAGTCTAATATTATGCAACCAAGTACATTGTACTTCTGAATTAAGATTAAACTACATGTAATATATTTAAATTCGTAGGCTAGCATGAGTTAACTTATTCATTTGTTGTAGAAAAGTCAGACTTCCTAACAAAAAATTATGGAAACTCAGAGCCTGTTTTTGTTTTGTTCACTTGTACAACTTGTCTGCTAAGTTTGTGTAAGTGCTAAGGTATACCCTTGTGTAGCTGTTCTTCTTTATCATGTTCTACCACTGTACATTCATTCTACGCACTCCACTGCATCCTTCCAATAAAGGGTTTTCCCAATTATCGACTCCAAGAAAGAACTGGTTTATGCTGCCCAGTGATCAACAAGTTTAACAGTCTTACAAAGTGCTACTTAGAAATGCCTTTTTTTCATTACCAAATGTTGGCTTGCAGATTATTGGAAAATTAGCAGTAAAACGTAATGGGAAAGGATGCTTTAGGAATGCGTTTTCAGTGGAAGGTTTATTGCAGTGGAGTTAGGAATGGTAAGGTAGAACTAGATATGCAGATTGTTGTACAGGTGGTAGAACTAGATATGCAGATTGTTGTACCTGTACTGAAGTCCCATGCTGTGGATTGATGGCAGTTTGCATGATCTCTTACAGTAAACAAAGCTGAAAATCAAATATCATATAGTGAGTATCCGCATAATACAGCATATTACCACACAAAGGAGTTAATAAAGCAGATAAGAATACTCCAGAATGTTTAGTACTTGTTTTTGTTAATATTTTATTTGAAGTTCATTTTAAATATTTCGAGTATTGGTAATTTCATTGTAATACATTAGAAAATAGTTTTATACTTCTACTTTTAGCAGCATTTTAATATGGCAATGGAAGTACACTGTTTATTTTTCTAGATACTTTTTTTCTGTAGAATGCACTTTACCCTTTTACAAGTTTAGGATTCTTGATTCTTCCTGAAGTAGTGTTTTGCAAGTTTTTATTGACTCACTTAAACATTCTGTCTCCACTTGTTTGAATTATTTCTGTCCATGGTAAAAGACACTAGTTATCGGTAGCTAACATTTTATAGCCATGCATCAGTGTTTCAACATGATTGTCTTTAAGTTCAGGTTGTATACGAGACTTGTTTGAGGTCTTTACATTGTGATGAAAAGCAAATACTAAAGCTGGTATTCATAGTCCAGGTCTCTGCATTTTTATAGCATTAACCCGCAAGAGTGGCACTATGTGGATATGCAAATCATGGACTTTCAGGACAAATGCGTAAATATGGAGGCTTTTTTATAGCCACAGCTTCCTATTGCAAGAGTGTAACATGCTTAAGCATATGCAATAGGGAACAGCTGATATGCAAATGTGTAACGTTCCTTAACTGCATATCAATAGAATTCATAGAGTTGAATCCATAATGAGCCAATTGGCATATCTAATGTGTAAATGGCCCTGAACTTAAGCTACTAAATAATTTAACAGAAGAATATGTAGACGCGAAGGAAAGAAGGGAAAAGGTTTCATTTGGTGCCAGGGATGTATGTACATACATAAGCAGACTGCTGAAGGGGTCATTGGGGGAAAATGTTTCTTTTTGCTGTTTGTGCATGTCTTGGACATATTGCTTAAGGGGGCTGGTGGAGAAATGGTTCATTGTGGTGCTTGTACATACTTGGACATGTTGCTGAAGTGATCGGTGGAGAAAGGGTTTTATTTTGGTGTTTTTGCATATTTGAACAAAGTACTGAAGAGATGGCTGGGGGGCAAGTTTGTGGATTGCAACTCAGACATAAAAGGTGAAGCACTGCATTTGACAGGGGTTGTATGTACCATGCTGATACTGGACTATGAATTGCAAGAACTCCTCATTGCCATATGCCTGTTTAGAAGAATTTCTCATTTGGATCTCATAATACTGAAGACCTTTTACATTAATGTAAATGACCTCTGTGAATCTTGCCTTTGCCACACTCATTCATAAACATCAGGGGCTCCACTGGCATACTTGTACAAATAACTATGAATACCAGCCTAAATATATTAAAATGTTTGCTAAACCAATACTTATGCATTAGTTTAGCAGAAAATGTTCTCCAACTTCATCCCACTGTCTCCTCCCTCTGTGCCTCCTCCTTCCCAGAATCACACTGGACTAAGTTCTCTTGGCACATTCCAAAGGTAGAATGTCAGTTTCATGGCTTTTGACAAAATCACTACATGTCTGCCGAGAAGCAATAAGTGCCAGCTAACAAAATCCATCCATCAAGTCTTCAACTAGAATATCTCAATTGGTCTCATCCCTGTAATGTAGAGAAAAGCTGTCGGAATGCCCTAGTGTGGTCCCTCTGTTGTTTTTGGTTATTACAGACCTATTTTCAGTAGCATTATCTGTAAGGCTATGGAATGCACTTAAGGATCTAATAAATAAAACAGGTGGTCTTATATTCCAAGATAAATACAAGATTGGCTCTGTAAAAGGACAGTTGTGTCTCATCAGCTTGGTTGGGTTCTTCAAAAGGGTTTCAGAGGCTATGGATAAGGAACATAGTCCATACTGCATGTTTGGACCTTGTCAAGGCCTTCGATGGTATCATCCATAACCGGAATACTGACAAATCCCCCCATAACCGGAATACTGACAAATCCCCCCAAGTCAATATTAAGTCATATGTGGATTACTAGATAAGTAATTTGCTGTCTGACAGAATCCATATCATTAAGGTTAAGGGAGTTTACTCCAGACAAAAGAAAGTCGCAAGTAATGTCCCATAGGGATCTATTCTGTATAAGCATGGCTAGAGTGGGGCAAAGGGGACAGCTGCCCTCTGATTAGTGCAATACTGGCATTCAGAAATAAATGCAAATACTGTGTTTGCAGTCCGTACTTTGTGTGTGATATACTCAATAGCAATCTGCCTGCTACAAGTGTTTTGCTACAGTTTAAAAAATAGAAAAACATTTTATGTCATTACGAAGTATGAGCTGACCTTTCTGATCCTTTTTGGGCTCTGCTGCCGGTAACCCTTTGTTTGGTATATGCTTCCCTAACATGAAAGCTAATATCAAAAGACCATGACCAACCAAGTCTTCTGCGGTATAGTTATCAAATCCGATTCTGATACTCAAATTCTCTAGCAAGGGTTGGGACACACAAATGCATGGTGTGGCCTGGCACTTCGTGGCAAGAAATGCAGCATAGTTTCCTGTGATAAATTTATCATCAGCACTGTTTAACATATAAATAACATTCCATTTATGTCTGACCCAGTAATGGGGTAAGTGAACTCAACCTATAGCTCAGAGTTAATTGTAGACCTCAGAAGTTGCACTTGTTTCTAAGGATAGATGGGGCTTTGTACCAGTTTGATGCAACAGACACAATCATATACGATGCTGTATTATGCACATTTGTATCTTATTTTTATCAGACTGTAAACATTTAATTATAGTTCCTACATACACAAGGACCTCTGAACTCCTCTTGGCAGTGGTGCATAAATATCCGCAGAAGGTATTTTGGAGGCCGGACCTGGTAGCAAGCATTGTCTTTTCCCATCTGTTTTTTTTTCTGTTTAAACTGAATTCTTCAAGCATAGTAATACATTTATGGTAACAGTATCTAGTATCTGAGTTAGTCATCCCTCCCTTATCCCTTTAAGCCATCTCTACAGCTACTCTGTCGACCCTGACCAAATCAGCCTCCCATAATGCACAGCCTCCCATAATGCACTGCACAGAGTGTGTAGGAACCATCACTGTCTAGCAACTGACACCCAAGTCTGAAGTCCATGCTTTAAAGGACTGCAGAGTGTGTGCAGTGAAAGTAGATTGCATGTGCAATCCAGTAAAGTTAACATAAGCTAAGAGTTGTGGCTTGTAGAATCAGACTATAGTGACAGCTGAGTGTCCATCTACACTTAACTGAAGTAGGCAGCTCTGTGGTCCGTATTCTGTATTACAGATGTAGCTCCATAGAACCCCCCCCCCCAATATCACTTATATCAGTGGTATATACTACAGCCTGTAATAATGGACAGTAAGTTTAACAGTTTTTGTGTAGTCCAAAATAAAGGCAAATACATAGCGTATTACTCCCCCCCACACACACTTAAGCAGGACAAACTGATTGCTTTGCTTTCATTGCCACACTACTCCCTCCTCCTTCTTTTACCTTTACTATAGCATTTTACATCTAATGCACTAAATACTTGGCCACAGATAAAAATCTCTGCCTAGTCTTCCTGGGCTTGTGTTCTGCCCTCTGCTATTCTTTTCCCCCCTCAGCTTCTTATTTATTTCTGGAAATTTTACCTTTTATGATAGCCAAAGCTTACTGTTTGTTTATATCAGCACTATTACATTACTGGTTCAGTGGTTGGGCTTCATCCCATTCCATCATGCTACATTTGGGCTCACTCTGCTCCCCTGCTCTACCCCCAATTCCTAACCACTCCCTCCTAGTCTACATTTAAATTGTCCTAACTCCACCCTTACACTTCTCCCAACTGATGTCTGCATTAAAATGATCAGAACATGACCAAAAACCACTTGATATGCATTTAGCATCCGTGACTAATATACTTAAAATAAACAGATAATCTAGAAGATTCAAGTTAAGTCTGGTAACCCACCTGTGACCCAGAGGGTGACAGGACTAACAAGAAACAGAATACAAAGAAGGAGTTCAGATAAAATCACTTCAGCTAGCAGATCTAGGAGACACTCTGCCTCTGAAAAATTCCCTGTGGGAGGAATAAAGATGCATTGTTGAAGTTTCAAATACTTCCATTAGAACAAGAACACTCATTTGTCTATATACTTAACTGAATAAAGTGTTTGAAACTTCAACAAGGCATCTTTATTCCTTTCACATGGAGAGTTTCAGAGAGAGAGCAGATTAATCTTTTGTATCACCGTTTTTTAATTTAAATTGCTGCAACTCGGCATGTCCCTTTTAGAAGTTGTACTGTTGTAACTAACTACTGTTGCCCAGAAACATTTTACAGAGCAAACTGATAAAATCTAACATACATGGCATACAAAATGTTTCTGACTCAAACCCTATTAGTGAACCACCCTCCTTCAGTTCAACACTATAAACCAGCATAGGAACAACAATAACGTAGTGTTAACTGTGTTCCTAAACTTATCCAAAGCTTTTGAAACTGTATCCCATCAACATTTATTCACTGAACTCTCTTAAACTCTTCAAGTATCTCTTAATTCTCCCATAAATAGTTCCTTACTTCTCTATCTGGGCAGCAACACTATTTTCATAAACAAGCTTCACGCTACCATAGATAAGCAAATATAGTACAATATGCAGATGATTTGATGTTAATATATACAGCCTCCCCAATACCAGACTCCAATAAATCACTCAAATTTCTTTCTCTTCAATAAAAACCTGGCTTTAATCCCACATAAACAAAACTGATGCTTTTCACCCCAAAATATTATCTGTCAAAAACATTCTTGCTTGGTTCCACCTGCAAATAATACTAAAATTGAGATAGTACCACATACTAAATTACTGGGCATTTTAACAGAGGATAATCTTAAACTTGATTAACATATTTTTCAAACAATTGGAAAGACCTACCAGAAACTTTGCTCCATTTACTGGGCAAACAGTACCTTACAAACCCTGCAAGAAAAATCCTGTCTTCATCCTGTTTAATTCCAGCCCTCTCAAATGTCTCACTTGTCCTTACAAACATAGGATCTACACTAAGATCCTGCCCAGACAGACTTTCCCAGTCTGCAAAGGTAAATTAAAATAAAATTAATTAATATGAATATTTCCCTAGCAACCTTAAAATATAGTTTGGTTGACTGGATGGGAGATGACAATTTTTTACTTGAGATATGTTGGGAAACTCTACTTAATGAGGGACATTGCTAGTCACCCAGCAGTTTTAGATGATGGTGCTGAACTTCTCTGTGGTCTCCCAGTGCATAAACATAGTAAGAACCTGTGTAACTATATAAAATAGGGAACACACATTGTTGGCAACTTTGTGGTGGTATACACTGATGCCTACTCTGATGTACCTAATAGTGTCAGGTGTGTGCAACTTCTATGTGTACCTGAGGTTTTCACATTTTATAAGGGAGTTGTGACATAAAGATATTAAGGTATTTATAGAAACCAGTTTTAACACTATACTTTTGAATATTATTGAATAGAGAATAAAAGATTATATGGTTTTGAT
Organism: Protopterus annectens; assembly: GCF_019279795.1. NCBI lineage: Eukaryota > Metazoa > Chordata > Ceratodontiformes > Protopteridae > Protopterus > Protopterus annectens. The sequence goes on along the minus strand of NC_056743.1, from coordinate 60,779,205 downwards.
AAAAAAAATATTGCAGTCGCACACACATTTTATTTTTATTTATATAATTATGGGTTCATAGGCTTGTAAGCACGTGCCAGGTCATTGATCTGTGAGGATTTTAATACAACTAGTCCTTATATTCCCATGGCGGATTTTAGCCTTTCCCAGAAAATTACACGTGATGGGCTGAACAAAGATATAATGGGATATTTACAAGTTTTCCTTATCCATGAGCAACAGGAATGTTAAACCGGGGTGAATATACAATTTCCCATCCATTCCTCCAATTTACATTTGGAGAGAGTAAGAGAACTGTTTTGCTTTGCATGGAGTGGAAGACATTTAAGATATAAACATACCCTCCAGCATGTTCTATATTTTTGCAAAAGTGACAGATCCCTGGTGAGGTTATTTATGATACTACTGGACTTGGAAATGTATAATCCATCTGACAGTAGGGTCTGTTGAAGGCCTATACACAAGGGAATGGTTACATACCTCTCAACTGTCCAGATTTTCACAAAATTCTAGAATTTTCCTCTTATTTCTGGATTGTTCCTCATACAATTTGCGGTTTTCTGACAAATCATTTAAGACTGAAGTCACTAAATAGTATTAAATGATAGACATTTGAGTTTGACTTCATATCCTTCAGAAAATATATAATCACACAAAATCTGCCATTCTAGAAACTTTCTAAGTTTATAGGAGCAATATTTAAAATGTGTCCCTATTTTTGGGGCTTTGCCCCTCCCAGTTATTTCTGGCTTTGTGCAGATTTCTTGCACGGAGAGGTTGAGAGGTATGCCTGCCAAAACCATGCATGATACTGAGGAGGAGGACAAGGCTTTGAGATGGTATGCATAGTTTTTACAACTGATTTTTAGTGAGAAAGCACTGTGGTCATTCCTGATGTGACAAGTACATATTGGAAATGGGCATTATACTCAGTGACTGGCCCAATGAGTGCCAAGTACAGTGGGGCAGTTAAATCACTAGATCTGGCTGCAGTGCCTTTAGATATAACCTGTGCAATGCAAAAGGACTTCCTTACAACAATGGATAACTTGTCATCAAGGGACATTATTGACAAAGATTCCCAGGTCACTAACTTTACTGTTTTGGCTTTCAGCAGTGGCACTTGTGACTCCAAAGATATGGGTTCTGTCGGACAACGAATTAGCTATTTACAGCAGAGTATTTAACATCCACTTTTGCAGTGGGTGCTGTGCTTCATCATTTACTTTCTCATATATTGCTCTGGCAGTGCTATGCTAAGAGCAATTAATCTATTCCAAGGCCACCTTAGTATCTCTAATATGATAAAATCTTCACCTGATTGGAGTTTCATTTTGTCTAGTATGACTGAACATATTTCTGCATTCACCTTTTCAATGTGTCTTTCCCTAGCTTTCTGATTAGCTATGCCAGTTTGCTTTCCTCCTTCTAATTGGAGTTCCTGTTTTGGGACTTCAGCTTTATACTGGTTTTGGTCACTGAGCAATCCCAGATTGCACCTAGATTCAGTTAACATTGTGGAATGCTATAAGTGCTCTTCCTGTTCTCCTTAAGTAGAGCACCCTTCCTTGGTGTATAGTACAGAAGGCAAAGTTCCCCCTTAGTTGTTTTCTAAAGGTATAGTATGTTAACAGACTCCCCTTCATAAACATATTATCTCCCGTTGGTCCTTTCACTGTTCTTTCTAGGATAGTCCCCTTTTATTCACTTTGATTTTCCTTTTTTTTTTTTTAATCCACCCTTGTGTTTTTGTTTGTTTTCAGCTTTCGCAGTTTGGACCCCAACCAAGTAAGTAGCTCCAGTCAGATAGTATTTGCTCACCCTTTTCCTTTATCCAACTTCTTTTTTTACTCTTTCCCAGATTTGGACTTGCATCCATTTTCATGTCCCTGACAGGTGCTAGTTTCTGCTTCACGTGACTAGAGTGACCCTCCATTTGTGCTTCTCATGAAGCTGGCTTCAACTGATAGAAGTTTTTTTTTTTTTTCCCCTTGGATTATCTGATTGGCTGTATCTTATTTTTACTGGTATAACTAGCTTCCCCCTGACTGATGTACCTTCAGCTAGATCATAGTGGCTACATATGTTAGGTCTTGGATTTAGTTATGTGAAACCACATTCTGTATAAGCTGTTGGATGTTCTTCATCTCACATTGCTGCAGTCCTTACATATGGGTAGTCCGCTGTCCTCGGTCGGCCCGAATACCAAAGTATTAGGCTGACGTCGGTCAAGGCGCTTAAAACTGACATCAGGACGTCAGGGTACAAAAGCGCATGACCGACGTCATTTCCTCAGTCTTTTTTGCCGCATGGTCCGATGCAGAAGCAGCGTTGCAAGTGCCGTTCGGCGTTCTGAAATTTTTCGAATTCGGAGTTTCAGACCGAATCCAAGTTGGCTAAGTACCCCGTTGGGGATTATTTTGGTTTTTTCTTGCCTCAGTGTTTTACCGGATGTCAGAAAAAGTGAATAACTGTATTTCTTGTGGGAAACAGATACCGCATAGGGATTATCATTCTGTGTATTCCTTGTTTGGGGCCTGAGCACGACGTTGTTGGGTGTCGCTTTTGTGCTAGGTTCAATAAACGTACTATTAAGCGAAGGTTGGATTGTGCTAGGCCGGTCTTTGGGAAGCGGTGCAATTATAATATGCCGTTGGATTCTCCGGCGTCCGCTTCTGCGAAGAAGCGCAAAGACAAAACAGTTAAACCCAGGCAAGATGAGTCATCCGTTCCGGACGCCGGTTCTTTAGAGGCTTCAGTGGAACCGGTGGTTCCGACGGAGACTTCTCTGGAGTCTCAGGGGGAGACTTTGATTTTGCAGGAGGTGGTCTCTCAGGAGGCAGGTCAGGCTGAAGGGGCTTCCCAAGTTACTGTACTCCCCTCCCTTCCTAGGGTGGTTAGGCCTCCTCCTTCTGTTTCCAAGGCTTCTCCCAGAGGCAGGCCAGTTTCAGCTTCTGTTGGTGTCACTCCTAGTTCAGCAGGGTCTGTGCCTAAGAAGCACATGCTTAAAACGGCAGAAGATTTAATTTCTCTGATTAGAGGTTCTATGCCCCCTCCTGATAAGAGGCCTAGGGTGGAGCCAGAGTTGGGAAGTTTTGAGCAGGCTTCGGATATTTCAGAGTCTTCAGCTGAAGACTTGCAGGAGTATTCTCCTTATTCTGATTCTGATGCAGATGATTCCACTCCTTCTGCTTCTCCTCCAGAGGATTTTTCTTTTTCAGAGACACTTCATTCTATGAGGGAACATTTTAAGTGGGAAGGTCAGGACTTCTCTGATTCTAGGAAAAGGCTTAGGGAGTTTTTGCTGTTACCCCAGCATAGGCCCTTGGCTATACCCCCTGTTCTGGATGTTGTGGAAGATGTGTTTGCAGAGGCTTCACTGAATCCTGATTCTCTGCCTCCTGCTCCTGTTAAACTGGATAGGTATTACAGGGTGCCGGAGGCTCATAAATATCTTTATAAGGGTCCTAGGGCGGACCCAGAAACTATTAGTCAGGGACCTAAGGGTGTCAAGGCCTCTGTTGTAAAAAATCCGGTTCCTCTAGATAAAGAAGCCAGAGCTTTGGATAGATGGGGAAAGAAGGTCTATACATCTTCTACCTTAGCTATGAGGGCTTTGAATTGCCAGTTCCATATGTTGAAATATCAAAACTTTCTTCTTTCTCAATTGAAGTCTAAGGTGGATGCTCTGGCGGAAGGCATTGAGTGTAAAGAGTTGCAAGATTTGGTGCATGTCTCTGAACAAGTGGGTAAGCATTCATTACAGTGTGGTTTTGATGCTGTGCAGGCCTCGTCTAGGGTGGCTGCCACTGGCTCAGTTCTTCGCAGGCACGCCTGGTTAAAGGATCAGAATTTATCTGACCATGTTAAGACAAGGATTTTGGATGCTCCTTTGCAGTCTGATGTGTTGTTTGGTTCACCTGTGGAATCAGTCTTGAAGAAAATGGAAGACAAGGCTAAGTCTATGCAGGCTGTTAAGGATTTTTTGCAAGTTCAGCCTCCGAAGTTTAGTAGGAATTGGCCTGCTAAGGGGTGGATGTATCCTTCTTATGATTCTCAGTCTAGGGGTAGATCTAGACGTGGTAGGGGCAGAGCTCAGAGTTCTTTCAGGCCTAGAACAGGAGTTCACCTGCACAATCTTGGTGAGGGCAGGGGCCAGTCCTTTGTAAACAGGCCCAATGACCTACTTTTCAGCTGCCAGATCCTTCTTGCCTGGCAGCACCTTTGGGAGGAAGGTTAGCACTCTTCAAGGAAAATTGGATGTTGATTACCCAAGACAAATGGGTATTGGATATCATACACCAGGGTTACAAGTTTTATTTCCATACCTTGCCTCCTTTCAAAGGCATGCCGGACGTTCCTCCTCAGCAAAGACTAGAGGCTCGCAAACAAATTTCTCTACTACTTCAAATAGGGGCCATACAAACGGTTCCTCTGCCAGAAGTGGGCCTAGGATTTTATTCTCGCCTGTTTCTAGTACCAAAGAAAGGAAACACGTGGAGACCAATTTTGGATTTATCCATCCTCAACACATATCTGGACATTCCCAAGTTCAAAATGTTAACGTTACAACAGCTTTTACCTCTGCTGGGCAAAGATCACTGGATGGTGACTCTGGATCTCAAAGAGGCTTACCTTCATGTTCCTATCAGGCCCAGTTGCAGGAAGTATCTGCTTGAACGGGCTGGGACTTCACATTATCAGTTCTCTGCATTGCCCTTTGGCTTATCTACTGCACCCAGAGTGTTCACGAAGGTTCTGGCTCCAGTGGTAGCTTTCTTCAGGCTAAGAGGAATACAGATCTATCCTTATTTGGACGATTGCCTGATACTGGCCCAAGAAAAGGACGAACTTCTTCATCATTTACAGTATGTGATGGCAGTGTTAAGATGCCTGGGGTATTCTGTGAACGAAATAAAGTCCAGTCTAGTACCCTCTCAGGACATGTGCTTTCTGGGTGTGAGACTGAATACAGCATCCCAGATGGCCTTTTTGACCCCGGACAAACAAAAGAATCTTTCTCTTTACTTCCACCAGTTGTCTCATCAGTCCAGGCTGACTGCAAGGACAGTCCTTCAAGCCTTGGGGTTCATGGCATCTTGTATTCTGGTACTTCCCAATGCCAAACTGCATATGAGGAAGCTACAATGGTATCTCAAGAATGTATGGACACAGCACTGCCAAGATTTGGACACTGTCATTCAAATAATACCTTGCATTCAAAAGGAATTTTTGTGGTGGGCTCAGGAATGTCACCTAAACAAGGGACTCTCTGTGACCCGGCCAGAGGCGAGTCAGATTTTAACGACAGATGCCTCAGACAAAGCTTGGGGAGCTCATCTAAATGGAAAATGGATACAAGACACGTGGCCTGCCAGACTTCAACATCTACATAGCAACTTGAAGGAGATGTTAGCAGTCCAATTTGCATTGATGGCTTTCAAGGATTTACTTCTTCCAGGGCAGGTGTTGATTCAAACAGACAACACAACTGTCATGTGGTACATCAACAAGCAAGGGGAAACGCATTCTTATCCTCTATGCAGACAAGCAATGATTTTGTGGGAGACTGCTCTCAGTTTACAGCTAAATCTTCAGGCAAGGTTTCTGCCAGGAGCACAGAACTCCTTAGCAGATGTGTTGAGCAGACAAATTATGGATCCCCACGAGTGGAAATTGGATCCTCATGTATTCCAGAGGTTGACAGTGTTATGGGGAACTCCAGACTTAGATCTGTTCGCTTCTCCACTAAATTACCAGCTGCCAAAGTTTTGCACAAAAAGGTTTCATCCCTCAGCTTGGAAAGTGGATGCTCTCTCTTTCAATTGGAGCAATCTTCACGTGTATGCCTTTCCACCTCTGCCTCTCCTCCCAAAGGTACTGCTGAAGGTCAGACAGGACAAGCCAAACATGATTTTAATAGCTCCAGATTGGCCTCGACAGCACTGGTACCCATTACTGAGAAGTCTGGTACAGGAGCCTCCATGGCCTTTGCCTTCGATTCCTCACCTGCTGTCTCAGGAGAACGGTCATTTACTCAATGTCAAACTTCATTCTCTACATCTGACAGCCTGGCATATTCTGGTTTACACCCTGGAGGGTCTCAGCTTCCACAACAAGTTTTGAATGTTATTTTGGAGGCCAGAAGGCCTAGTACAAGGAAAGTTTACGCAGATAAATGGAGGAGATTTTTATTTTGGAGTACAGCAAAGGACTTTGATGTTTCTAAACCTAATTTAAGTGTGGCGCTTCAATACCTTACTGAGTTATTGGACAAAGGTTTGTCCTTCTCCTCTATAAAGGTTCATGCTGCAGCAATCTCTGCTCACTATGACTGTGACCCACCATTATTTTCTCAGCCTTTGTTTAAGCAATTCCTTAGAGGGGCAAAGAATATAAGACCCCACGTAGAGCTCCTACTCCTGCTTGGGATCTCAATTTTGTGTTGGAGAAACTCACTCTACAACCTTTTGAGCCTGCAGCATCGGCAGAGTTGAAATATTTATCTTGGAAGACTGCTTTTTTGTTGGCCATTACCTCTGCGAGAAGGGTTTCTGAATTACAGGCCCTTATGGCAGTTGAGCCTTTCTTAATTTTCCACAAGGATAGGGTGTCTTTGCGTACTAACCCTTCTTTTATGCCTAAAGTGGTTTCTAGTGTGGCTTTAAACCAAACTATTCATTTGCCTACTTTTTATGCAAACCCCCAAAATAAAGGGGAAAAGATTTTGCACACTTTGGATATTCACAGACAGTTGCGATATTATTTGAGCAGAACTAACGGGTTCAGGCAGTCTCAGCAGTTTTGTTTCTTTTGCTTTGGGTTCTCAGGGCAAACCTGTTTCAAAACAAACTATTTCTAAGTGGATTGGTTTTTGTATTGCTTTCTGTTATTCCCATCATGGTAAGGAGATTCCAGCTGGGATTAGGCCTCATTCCACTAGGGCTACTGCCACTTCTACAGCTTTTTAAGGGGTGGCTACTAAAGATATTTTGGAAGCAGCTACTTGGAGTTCAGTGCATACTTTCTCTAAGCATTACCACCTTCCACTTTACTCTAAATCTAGGGCTGGATTTGCAACTGCAATTTTACAAGGCATGTTGGCAGCTCCTAATGCTTTATAGTTTTGCCATCCTCCCTTACCTCTGCTTTGGGATTCTACCCATATGTAAGGACTGCAGCAATGTGAGATGAAGAACATAGTACAGTTTTGTACCTACCATAAATGTAGATGTTCAAGATCCACATTGCTGCAGTCCAATTACCTCCCTCCTTCCCTCTGTTGTTGAAGGTGGTGGTGTGGTTTGTGTTGTACATATTGTAAATATGGTTAGTGCACGGGTGGTTGGTTGGGTTTTGCTGGTTTTTGGCTTTGGCCTGTCTTCTTAGGGCCTTCTGACATCTGGGGCAAGAAAAGACTGAGGAAATGACGTCGGTTATGCGCTTTTGTACCCTGACGTCCTGATGTCAGTTTTAAGCGCCTTGACCGACGTCAGCCTAATACTTTGGTATTCGGGCCGACCGAGGACAGCGGACTACCCATATGTAAGGACTGCAGCAATGTGGATCTTCGAACATCTACATTTATGGTAGGTACAAAACTGTACTTTCCCACTATTTTGTTTAGTCTGTTTATGATTCACTGTTTTTGTTCTTTTTCTTGCATCCCTATAAGCAAAGTGCTGTTAGAAAATGGAGTATTTCTAGGTTATATTCGCCCTCTGTTTTGTCTTCTCATTGACCACTGCAATATAACCACCTTGAACTATTACTTATACTGTATTGACTGTCCTTTTGTTATATATTTCCAATATGAGGTTTTGGATGTTGTTTTATAGTTTATCAACGTTTTGTAAAATTTTGAAATACTGTTTCCCATGTCAGTTATTATATATGATTTCATATATGTATTTCGTAAATGTAGGTATTGCTTTAAATGAAGAATTGTTAATTCTTCTACTTAAATCTTGCGAATATGACAGAATACTCTGTAAAGTTAGCCAGTCCTGTTGTGGATTTTGTATATTGTTTTTATTACAAGCATTTCTAAAATTTTTAGTTCTTTGATACATTCGAGCCAACAAACAAATCCATTCTCTTCTCAGGAATTAATAATTTCTCTATATATTTTATGTGGAAAGTTCTTTGCGACTATAAATGGTGTTAAAAGATCAAACCAGATGTTTAAATCTATATTTACATTAATAATTTTTCCTAAATGAGTCAATGTATTGATTAATCGTACAAGTTTTAGTGGGTTTAGTTATATTATATTGCATACTAATACATATGTGCCATGGCAGATTGTTTTTATCTGTCTGACATTTTTTTGTAAATCAAATTCATTTATTGATATTACAGTTAGTAATTCTTTCCAATTTGCAGAGTAATTTGGACTTATCCAATCTGAAATTGTTTTGGATATTGAAGCATTTATACATGTTTCTATATCAGGAACATTTAATCCTCCCCGTTTCCATGGTCTGATATGATGCATTAATGCTATTCTGTTTCTTTTGGGAAACCATAACAAAATTATTAGGCATGAATTTATTTCTTTAAGCATAGTCCTTTCTGGTAACAGTTGTATTGCCAAGGTGTTATATATAGGATTTTGCTCAGTAAAACCATTCGTATTAACTGTAGTCTATCTACAAATGTTAATATTATTCTGTTCCATTTTTCCACAGAGATTTTAATTGTGTTGATATTATTGTAGTGTTTTGAGACTAATTCATTATTATCCTTGCATAACTCAGTTCCTAAATATTTTAAGGTAGATTATTTCCCTATGATGTGATCCCCCTTAGTCTGCAGTTCTTTTTTTTTTTTTATTTAAAATAAAAATTTTGATTTTGATTTATTGAAATGGAGTCCTGAAGTCATGTGAAATTTGTCAATTTATCTAATTATTCTAATGTCGCTTTTGTATTAGATAATGTTAGTAATATGTCATCAGCAAATAACATTACTTTAGAATTGTATTGTTGATAAATATCTATTCCTTTGATTTTTATATTGTTACAAATTGAATCTGCCAATATTTCAATAGCCAGAGCAAACAGAATCAGTGACATGGGCCATCCATGTTTGTTATATGTATAGATTCAGAGGTAAAAGGACCTAACTTGACATATGCTAAATTATTTGTATATATATTCTTTAGGAGATGAACAAAGGATGCGGGAAATTCAAATAGAATTAGAATTTTAAATAAATAGTCCCAGTTTAGGCAATCAATGGCTTTCTCTATATCTAAGCCAATTATGAGTGTTTCTTATTTTCTCTTATAGATTGTTAATAAAGAAAACAATCCTTTTAATATTGTCATGTGTGTGTCTATGCTATATAAATCCAGTTTGCTCATTATTTATTGTTTTGGACAGTGGTATTTTCATTCTGTTAGTTAATATTGTCATAAATGTCTTATAGTCATTATTTAATAATGACATAGGTCTATATGAGGTACAGAGATTTGGGAATTTGTTTTCATTATGATTGGTGTGATTAAGGAATAGTCCAAATAAAAGTAAAAAAAAGTTCAAGCCGGTTGTAGCAAAATTAATTTAATAGCCGAGTAAGCACTTTCAAACACAAGGTTCTTCGTCGGACTGAATTCTTTTTTTTTTACTTTTACTTGGAGTTTTGGCGTTTTAGAAGGCTCCTGCTGGAGGTTTTTTTTTTCTTTTCTGTGATTAAGGAATTATCTCCAAGAGGGTGGTATTAAAGCAAGTGACTGAATTTCTAATAGTTTTATGGAAGAAGGATAGTATCTTTGAAGGAAAAGTTTATATATTTCCATAGTTATGCCATCTATACCAAGAACTTCATTATTTTTACCCTCTTTTATTGTATCTGTAATTTCTTTGTAGGATATGGGTGCTTGCAGATCTACTTTTAATTTTTTATATTAGAACATTTTTAATCTAGATTTAATTGATCAATGTGTACATTTTCTTTTTGGAAATGCTCCATGTAGTGATTTCTATAGGCATCAAGAATGTCACCTATATTGAGACATTTTTCCCTTTCTTTTCATGGAAGATTCTTTTAATGTTATTAGCTTTTGATTGTATTATGATTCTTGTGGAGAAATTATGTAGATATTTGGGAGAAGTGGCCATAGTATTAATTTTTAGTTTTTCTAAAGCTAAACTAGTTTGTTTTAGAATTTAATTGTATTTATTGTTTAATACTTCCACTTTATTTTTCATCTCCAAATGATTTTGATTTTTCCAGCTTTTGCTGACAAAAGTTTGGATTGCAGATCTAATAATTCAGAATCCCATTCTCTGATTTTTTTTTTTTTTTTTATACCGAGTTAGGGTTTTACCATATATGTCAGCTTTTAATGAGTCTCATATCATTATTTTATTCATCTCTCTGGTGTAATTAATATCTAAGAAGAAGTGTAATTCAGATAATAACCAGGGTTTGAACTATTTAATTTTAGTTATATATGCTGGAATTCTGGAGCTAGAAATTAATGGTTTGTACCCATTTTGAAGTTTTGGTATCCGTGAATTGTGGTCTGAAAAGGGACGGAGTAATTGAGAAATTAATGATTTTAGAGTATAAGCCATGAGCAGCAAATATTTTATATATTCTGGTTTGGGTACCAAATCTGTAACCTTGAAGGGAAAACAACAAAGATTTATCTTCTGTAAGTATAAAAGTATCCAAGATGAAATTATTCTACCCACTTGTTTAAAGCTTTTGATATAGCAGATGTACACAGCGGTCTTTTATTGTAGTTTCAGAAATATCAAATATATAGTTAAAATCTCCTCCTAATATTAAGTTGCCTTTATAACTATTGAAAATGAAAGCCAAGTGTTTTTTTTTAACAGTTCCTGTTCAATGCCTGGGAACCAGTATAGACTGGCTAGGGTCCATATTTTGTTATATTTAACTATTACTAATGCCATAAAGCCTTCTTCATCTTAATACTTATAAGTGATTTCTTTTTTAATCACATTTGTTTTTCATAAAATTGTTACCCCTTCTGTCTTTGTCGTATAAGTGGATTGTGCCAATTTTGTATATTCCTTAGGATTCCATTTGTAATTGTCATTTCTTTTGAAATGAGTTTCTTGAAGGAAGACAATTTGTGCTTTGTTCAGTTTTAAATATTTCAGTAGATTTGATCTCTAGCTAGGATTGTTTAAGCCATTGGTATTTAAAGATAAAGTTAAATCCATATTAGGTTATTTAGACTATGTATTTTTTGTTTTATTGTGACTATTAAACATTTTCCTCTGACAACTATAAAGTATATGTTTGAGCTTGTAAAGGAAATTATCGGTTTTAAATTTTTGAGTGTTTACCAATAAAGAAATGTTTTGGTCAGGCATACTAAAAATGTTTTTGTGAAATAAATTTAAATTAATAAATGTTAACAAAGCTAAGATCCACACTAGCCATGAAATGAAAATCATACCTAATCTGATGGATAAACCTAAGTTTGATTGAATTCTCATATGGAGAATGTGTAGTAGGAATAAGCAATGTTTTATATTTTGAACAGATATAGTACTATTGTAGATTAAACCTAATTCTAATACAATATAAATGTTTAATTATTGTATAAGCAATTAATATTTACATGAAAGATAGATGGCAAGCAATTCAATCATAGCAAAGTAGAATGTATCATATATAAAACCTCAGTAAAAGATTATAGCACACAGATATTTAACATATTCACCCTTAGTGATGAAGTAATTCAAAATGTATTACTTAATATAAATTGATGGTAATAATATTTATACCTAATGTTTATAATGCAATGTATTTTACTGGATATATCAGAAGTTATAGTTCATTGTTTGCCAGCATTTAAGTAATCACTTTGTTGCTAACTTACTTAAAGCATCAAATTTGTTTTATAATAACATCGATGAAAGTTAGTGCATTTTAATGATCAGTTCATCCCCCCCCCCCCCCATTTCCTACAGATAAGGATTTTCATCTGTCATTTCTTATTTATAAAATGAGGGAAATTATAGGTTAAAAACAAAAAATTCACATATTGTGATTAATGATTAAAAATTCCCTTTCCATATTTATAAATTGCTATTTTATGGCATATATTGAAAGTTTTTAGATTTAAATGGCAACGTTTTATTTTGTATAATCAGCAAAGGTTCAACTGAGTGGTTATTGTCAATTCAATACTGTTTGTTCAGAATGTGATTCTTACATTCTGTGACATTCCTAGTTCAGGCTTTGTTTGTTTCCCTTGAACAACTTTGTCAGTTTGATGTCATGTATAACACATTAGTTACTTTGGTAACAGCTTAAGTATTATGTATGGTCAAGATGGGTTACAAAAACTACAATTCAAGTTAAATTACATGACTTATGCATATTTACTTGTATAAGAAAATCATCATGCTTGCCCTTGATCAATGTAGTGTATGTCATTTATGACAAGTTGACAGTAGTGTTATACACAAGCCCATGTTATTAGAACCTGCCTTTAATATCTTTATTCAGCAGACTGCTTCATCTTATATGACGATTATATATTTTATGTCTAGCTTTACTAAAATCATAAATTACATAACTATTGTATTTATTTATTTTTTGCTGTTGCTTAATTATTTGAGAGACCACAAGCTGTGTAGTACTATATTCGTATTATCAGTTCCTTCCAATCATGTTTATACAGTCCATAGACTTTAAATTATGAGACCCTTCTAGTTTCTTATTTCTTATAAGCATATTTCCATCCTTACATATACACATATCAGTACTTAAAGCACAGGTAACAATGCCCATTCACTTTTGCCAGAATACCATCCACTAGTTCATGTGGTGTGTTTCCTGGCTGTTCTTAAAATATCCAAACTAATATTTGTCTTGTTCCATTTTACCAGCCTCTTCCATGCAGTGACCACTCTACCAGTGAACCACTCAACACACCTTCCATTTCCACAGATATTTCCACAAAGGAAATCTTATGACTCTCTAGCATTTCCGGCAACCCCAAACACCCCTAGAATCAACTGTCCCCATATGCCCAACACGTCCGAGCAAGCTCACCTCTCAGACCACTGCAAAGCATACTGCACAAGACCCAAGTGCTTTTAGTCTGTCTCAGTAACTCAGACTTCCCTTCTTATGCAGGTCCTTAATGTGTTTTGACCAAAATACATTTTAAATATAAAATTGTGCTTATTTATTTATTTTTATCAAGAATGGGACACCATCAGTATGTGTACATGTGGCTTAAAAGAGCAATTTTATTATATATTTTTTTCATTTTTAAAACCAAAAACGTCATTGCCGAGAATCATCTCGGAGGCTCCTCAGAGGCTTTAAACATTATCGGCCCTCTGTCTCCGATACCATATCAACCTGGGAGCGTCTGTTTCTGTTAGTGTGTCTGTGTACTGCATACCAGAGGCTCGCAATGCACCTGAAGCAAAGCTTCACTTCACTGCAACTTCAAGCCTAAATTTCCTCCCTTTCAGCGAGGCAGCAGCCAGGAAAAGAACGGAGAGCAAACTGATCCAAAAAAAAAAAAACCTCCGAACAACCCGCCACAACGAGAGAACACATTCTTCCAGCCTTCCCACCTCTCCCTCAGCAGATGTATAAACAAACTTCTCTTCCAAAATATCCCAAGTCACAGTTTTATTCACCCCCTGTCCCTGGATTCAGGCTGAAATACCAAATGTCTCTTCCTAATACACAAGCATCAGTATACCTCAATCTCAAGCTGTAACCCACAGCTTCATGGCAATGAAAATGGCAACATACAACAGCTGCATCCATGCACACCATATCAGGATTGATCAAACAACACTCGAAGCTATGATACCTGCCATAATTGATATTAACTATGTTTAGACAGAATAACATTTGTGCTAGCTGCCAGACACGGCTGCATACACCATATCAGGATTGATCAAACAGCACTAGAGGCTATGATGCCTGCCATAATTGATATTAACTATGTTTAGACAGAATAATGACATTTCTAAGAGCTTGCTACTATTATTTAACCAGGATATACATGGCATTTCTAAATCATACTTTAACTGAAGAAGGCATTAGTCTCCATGACAGCATTTTCATTTTTTTTTTTCAAAACTCTCTACTGTTACTGCTGTTATATGTGGTGTTAATTTGTTGCATTTGAGTCTGAACTCTGATGAATAGTACCTTGTTGAATTAATTACTTAAATTATTATAAGTATGAAAACTGAAGATGTATTCATTGAGTTCAAGTAGGGGAATAGAAACTTCTGTTTGTATTATATGTTCCTTTGTTTGGCTTGTATATAATGTAAATAGTAACCCATCTTGACATACCTTTGTTTGTGAAGAATTATTGGACTCTTAGAAGCCCTCCTTTAAAAAAAAAAAATAAAAACAGATGACAAGTGATGTACTATATCAGTTGATACTTTAAGAGATGATGTAAGAGTTATTATTTTGCAACAGCTATCTTGGAATCACTTTTTTGTTTGTTCTTTCTAGCACCAGTCCAATGATTTGTTTCTTTTATTCTTTTAAGAGTAGGGGCCATCCATTCCATTTCTTCTGGTATTGACACTATGTTGTTTTTGATGAATATAGTAGCATCTTCCAAGTCATTAAAGGTTCTCATTTCATTGGCAAGAAGTATTTTTATCTTGGTTGGAAAGGCCAGCTGTGCTTTAATGTTTTGTTTCAGCAGTTTTATTATTGGCCAGACTTGTATTTCCTTTGTTCTAGTATTCTGGAAGAATAATCATTGTCGAACCTTATCAGGCTTTGTATTTTAAAGGCGATTTTCTCCAAGCAGATTTTAATATTGGTTCCTTGTCCAGAAATGAAATTATTTTATAACTATGGATCTAGGTGGAGTATTTGTTGAGTTAAAAGCAGGTTTCCTCATTGCTCAAGTTGCCATTTAGGTTTCCTCATTGCTCAAGTTGCCATTTCAATTCCAAATGAAAGTCCCTCTTTCAAGTCTAAACATTCAGGCAGACCAAAGATCCTTATGTTCTATCTCCTTTCCCTGTTTTCTAGGTCATCTGTTTTGTTAAGCAGCCATATATTCTGTTTAAGCGGAAATTCTTTTTGAAATTCTTCCTCTTTGAATCTCCCTTTAATGTCATTTGAGAATTCTCTATATTTGTTATTTTTGTATGGTGTTGCTGTACTAGTTCCTTAAGAGTATGTCTGTTTTTGAGAATTTAATTTGAGGTTTTATAAGTCATTTTTAAGGCCATCCACTTCAAAGATAGTTAATGTAAATGTCATCAATTGCAATTCTTTTTTCAAAGCAGCATCTGGATGAGAATTCCTTGAGTTGTTCGTATTCAGTGAATCAATATATCTCCAAGTTACTTGACAGGAAAATGTTTCACCAAAATTGATATTTAGATTTCATTCATTTTAAACTTGAAAATAATAAAATGTTCCTATATTATTATATTAGTTTATGGAACTCTCAAAATTCACTGCTCTCAGGTGGCCATCTAGGCTCCACCCGCGCCTTACCATCCTATTGTTGACACTTAAAAACAGAAGTGTAGATCTGCTGTAGTGTCAGGCTAATGTAAAAATAAAAAAAAAATTGAGAAAAGAAAGTGCTGTGAATATGCTGTTCATTCCATGATCCTTGCCTCCTGCATTAGTCTTTTGGTTCAAAGCTGCTTCACCACCTCCAGCTGTATGCCACTTCCCCAACAGTTAAACACACAATTAAGCCTGTCCTATGATGGCTCCATGTTGGCATAGCCATCTTAAATACTGTTCAGAAATTTTCTGTGATTAATTATTGTGGCCTCTAACTTTCTCCTGATTAGTCCCTTCTCTGCTAGTTCATCTGGTTACATGGCTCAACTAGGTCTTCATTTCTATCTCCCTTTTGATGCTTGGTACCTCAGTAAGCACTGCTAATGAAATATTTTTTTCCATTCCCAAGCACTAAACTCTTCAGTTATTTGAAACATTAGGAAATGTAAGCCCCAAAACTGATTTTTGATATTTAACGTTGTAAATGTTAAAGAAAACATTCTGATTAAGCTCTTCTGTGGATTAAATCACTCACTATAAATTATTATAATAAAAACTTCATAATACATTTTTATCTGCTTGTACCAGTACACAATGAGTTGAGCTGTTTATGGGCAATGAGATCTGTGTGTGCAATCATACATATCAGTAAATACATATTCTCACACACACATGTATGGGTGAATATCCATAAATGTGCATATTAACATATGTATTTATCTGTATCGGAATTAAATTTGTACAATATCTTCAACTCCCATACTGTAGGAGAATGACTTAAGCGGATGGATGGAGAGATGAAAATGTTATTTTTTTTTATTTATTATTATTTATTTTACATTTGTTGACCGGTTTAATATGACTGAGCTTAGTGGCTCATTTTCAGCGGAGAACCGAGGAGAAAAGCTTCACAGTGAGATAAAAATTTCATTACTTAAGAGAAATTAAGTTATATGCACAATCAGTAAGACATTCACCAAAAAAATATTGTGTAATAGAAAAGGAAAGAATTTGTTTTGCACTGAAATCATCTTTAAGGCTTGGTGAGTACATTTACATAGTGGGCCTGTTTACTAAACCCACTAAGGTGAAACAGATAGATATAGCCTGACACACACACACACACACACACACACATATATATATATATATATATATATATATATATATATATATATATATACCTATATCTGTATGTGTGTGTTAGTCTATATCTGTCATGAAAAAAAAATAAGTAAAAAGGAAGACCTAGGTACACTCATCCCAGGATAAAAAAAAAAAAAAAAAATACCACCCAGCCGTGGTGAAGGAACCAGGGCGGATAGTGAAAAGTGCAGGGGTCTATATCATGATGTTGAAACATCGTAATATTGTATATCTAAAAATTGACAAGTACTGATTCGAAATACATTTCTGCGATTCAACGAATACTTACAGGACAAACACTTGCCTTGCAATCCGACGGAACTAACTTAACCCAAAACAAACCCACCCATGTAGGGAGCTTTGCCCCCACATGCCCCTAACTAAATATACCAACTCAGAGATTAGACTACAGTGGAGAAAAGGGCAACTACATATTTGCCCTATTCCAGCAAATGCGTTTCAATGAATACTTGTCGATCTTTAGATGTTCGATATGTTTTGATGTTGTGATATAGACCCCAAGTGCAGAGTCCTCTAGGACTGAAGGAGGTCTTGCTGCTGTGTTAGACCCTGATTCTATAGAGGGTCCCACTGTTTCCGGTCATGATTCAGTAGAGGGGACCTACTTTGGCAATAAGAAAAAAAAAAATAAAATTCACACAAAGTTGTAAAACTGACCAGCCGCACAAGATCCCTGGAAACAGAAAAATGGACACTTGAGGACAAAAAAGAAATTTTGATTTGTTCTATGCAACTAACCCAGTGTTCCTGAAAAAGGGGGTACACTGCAAGAGCCATGGAAAAATACAGAAGTCAAAAATTGAGAAAGAAAATGGCAAACATTACCAATCCCAATTTAAGGTTATTAATTGACAAAATAAATACAAAACAGTATGTAGATAAGAAAACACTGAATACGTTGAAAACAGAAAAAAGTCCACAGGTATTTGCAACATTTAAGAAAGAGGAATAGACCTGAAACAAGAAGCAGAAAAGTAAGTGTTCATAATTGTAAAATAATGTCAACAAAATTTGCCAATACTTGTAGACAAAGCATCCAAACATGATAAATGTTACAAAAAAGAGACTAGTAGCACAGAAGGCTAATATGGTGACAAGTAAACATTATGATCAGTTACAAAGTGAAGATTTGAATGACACCTTTGCCATTATATAAATCACTAAATGCATACACTCACACACACACACACACACACACACACATATATATATATATATATATATATATATATATATATATATATATATATATATATATAGGAGAAGATGTATATACACATACACATATATAGACAAACATCACTCCAAAATGGTGGTTTATTAAAACAGGCATGACTTGAGGAAGTGACAAAGTAGAGCAGCGCAGTAGTAAAGAAAATCACTTGACAATTCAGTTAAATGTTGAAAGCAGTAAATGTGTTTTGCAAAATTAATTGTCTCAGTCATTTTCAAAGTCAAGATATTTCCACACAGAGGCAGAAAGGACAGGAAATTTAAATCACACAAGAAACTCTCAATCAGGAAGAAAATTTAAAAGAAGACCTGCAGGATTTGATAGAAATGGATAAATATAATATGTATGAGAGAGAGGCTGCCAAACGTGAATAAGACACAGATTGTTAAAAACTATAAGCCACATTATTAATGAAATTGGAAGTGTAATGAGAACTCGTCATAATATAACAGAAATAAACAGAATACATTATTGTGCAGCAAAACTAATAATAGGCAAGCTATTACCAAGAAAGCATAAATTAGTAAAGGAAAATAAAGGAGCAAATAGATTACCAGCCTGGAAACACCGACTGCAAACACTTGTGAAACAGTTAAGAAAAGACTTATCATTGGAAGAACACAGAAAAGGGAATCATTCTGAATAAAATATTATAAAAGTGAATGAGCCAAAACAAAAATGTAACATGAAAACAGATCAGGATTTGAGTTGCAACAATAAATTAAAAATCTCTGAATAGGCTGAGAAACTTAGGAGATGCACCGACAAATTCTAAAAAAAAAAAAAAAAGGATGCAAAACAAACGGTTTAGGGATGACCCAAAGAAATTTTACTGGTACTTAGGAAAGAAAACAATAGTTGAGAAACCACCAAAAAGAGAAAATTAGTGCATTCTGGAGAAATCTCTTTGAGGAACCGATTGATTACAGTAAGGAGGCTGAATGGATAAAAAAATAGTGAGAGAAGAATTATGAGAGTCTGGTATAAAATGTATGGATTGAAATGAAGTAACTCCTACTGAGACAGAAAGTAAAGAAAGGCTCGCAACTGGAAAATGCCAAGTCCAGTCTCTTTAACTTTTGGTTAAAGGTATTGTCATATTTGCACTGTGATTTAGCCTTGAGTAAACATTAATATGCACACCATGAAATGACACTGGACTGGCTAACAGCAGGGGAAAACCATACTAGTACTTAGGAGAGAACCTGCAGATCACCCTGAGAATGATTGACCAATAACCCCTCTCTCTGTCTCCCAACAACATACAAGTTATATAAGGGAATTGATGCAGGTTGAAATTTTATATAAATGACTGTGTTACTCGATCATGGCCATAGAACAGAAGGGGAATAAGAGATTAATGTGGAACAAAGGGGCATCTTTTGTTAAAGCCAAAATGGAAACTTGTAAAGGTAACAAGAATGTCAGCATGGCATGGGTAGATTATAAAAAAAGCATTTGATGGTACTCCTCACGCCTAGATTATAGAATGCTTACCGATTTAGAAAATCAATTACACATTCATAATTTTTTATTACAGTGTTACTATGAAGAAATAGCAAGACACTTTGCAGTTGAACCAAAAAATAAAGACTAAATTGCTATTGCGGGTGTGAAAGCCCAGTGTTTAATATTTCAGGGTGATGCTTTGTCACCAGCATTGTTTTGTCTTGCTGTCAATCCATTAAGCTGTTTCCTCAACCGCCTTCCAAGAAAATTATCAAGTGAAAGGATATCTGCTCTCATTTTTGTGGATGACTTGAAACTGTAGAGTTCACAAGATAAATGCCTAAAAGGGCAACTACAAGTTAACATCTTCTCAGATAAGATAGAAATGTCATTTTATGTCAACAAATGTGCAAAAGCAACTTTTGAGAGGGAAACTGAAGTCACGAGAAAATATAAATTTTGGGGAGGAATGCGATGTAAAATATTTGGAACAAGAATGAGGACATATATTTTGGAATAGATGAAGGGACAGCGGTGCAGCATGACAAAAATGAGTTCAAAGCTTAGTAAGGTACATTTTAGAAGACTGAAATTAATACTTAAAACTGTCTTGGCATTTAGGAATAAAGTTGTTTGTTGTTTGTCTTTCGGCTTTTCCTGGTTAGGGGTCACCACAGTGGAACTCCGGTCCGCTAATGATTGGCAGTAGATTTTCACGACCGCCAAGGTGCCAGCTCGATGTCCAACTTTCAACGAAGGCATGCCCATTTATGCATGTCTTTCAACTGACACCCAACCACGGGGAGGACATACAGACACCACACAGAAGGCATTCCCCGCACTCCAGCTGAGAATCGAAGGGAGAAACTCTTGCTGTGAGGCAACAATGCTACCGCGGCATTCCATGCATTTAGGAATAATGTAGAAGCTTTAAAAGGGGGGGGGGGTTCCAGCAATAAATGTCAGCATTACAAGTCATAATATATATTCCCTTTTTTATAGTGCAAGATGTTGAAGTGACTGGAATCAATGTAGGTGTTAGAAGTAGCTATGTGCAAAAAAACAAAACAACATAGAGAAAGTATGGAGTGGATTGTTAAAACTACACATGATGCCCTTAATACCAACAATGCATAAGTTTATAAGATGCTTTGCACTCATTCGTAAGTAGCAAAATCAAAATTGTAGATGTATGCATTTGAATTATTAGCTGTTAAAGTACATAATAAGCTTGAAGTTGAATCAATTTGCGCTACATTTGTTTGCACTATGGAAGTGACAAAAAACAAAATTGGAGAACATTTTTAATATTACTCTAATCCACTTAAAACATTAATAGAAGAACAGCTTTTGCATCAAAATGCATGTTCTCAACAAGAAGTGTGAATCTGTATTATCTGGCATTATAGACTGATTAATCCTTGGTGATTTACCAGAAAATCAAAAATTTTCATGAGGGATAGGAAAAAACAATATTAAGCAAAATGAAAGACATTTAACAAAATAAGGGCATTTGTGAGGTATGTCTGCACCCTCTGCTTTATGTTCATTAGAATGGGTTCTGTGTGCATTTTTTTGCCTTAATTTATCCAAAAGCTCCAGGCTGAAGGTGAACCTGTTTTGTAGTCCAAGGCACTGTATTTCAATGTTTGTGAGCTGTTTCTCAGGGGATTCATTATATTCCAACAACATCTCATTAAAGTCCATGTTAAAAAGAGCCTGTTAATGCAATGTGGTATTGTGTGATTCATAGACCTGCTAGCCACAATCGGGAAATACCTCATTATTGGCTAATTTTGTCTGTGAATCACAGTTTACCACTGCTAAGGGTCGATCAGCACTTCCTGTGATAGTTAGTTGTGCAGTGGCATCACTCTGCCTTCAGACATTCTGCCACACTTAAACACACATACAAGAAAAACACAGAACACAGTGCCCATCCGTATATCTGTTCCAGAGTTGTCGGAATGTCCCTGATGTCTGTTTTTCCTGTCGCTAGGCCATCATGGAGGTTGCAGTCTGACGTTTGATGTCAGCTTCTTGGATACATAGTGTCTAGTGGTTTCCTCACACTTCATTGCCTGTACTGAGTGCTGTTACAGCACAAGTTTAGTGCCCACATTGCAGCAATCCTCGTACTTTTAAGTGCCATTACAAAATAAGTCTTTAGAGTGATCTCTGGTATCTAGTGCCCCCCCCCCAATCAATGTACTACTTTAAGTACCATTATGGTACATCTTTAGAGTAATCCCTGGTAGCTAGTGTTCTCTCCACCCAATGTTGCAGGTCTGCTCATTAGTCTAGTGGTTTGTGGAAGTATGACAGTCATGTCTACCCAACCACCAACATCCACATGCATGCACACACACACACACACACACACACACACACACACACACTCACGCACCTCTGTATCCGTAAGAGAGGCAGTTCTGTGGAATAGAGCACTTGGCTAATTAACATATGTCCCTCCCTGAACTGCCTCATTAACGAACAGCACAGCTGCAGAGACCACATGACTTGATGCTGCATGTCTACTTACAAAAGCAGCACCATGTTATGGCTGTCTTTGAATCCAGAAAGGTTACCACTAGGTGTACTCACTTTATGGTAACCATTATGAATCCCCCCCCCTTTTCAATCCCTGATAAGGCCCTTCAAATCTTATGTACTGCTTTTAATTAAGTTAATTAGTCCATGCCCTAGAGAAAAGGGTTCCACAGCCCCCCCCCCCCACCATACAATGCCCCCATCCTGGTCTACCTACACCATGTAGATTACTTTTTTCTTACTTTTTCACTACAGTTTGTCTTGTTATTCATTTTTTCCCTTTTTTTATTCATATTTAAAAAAAACCTTTTTCTTTACTACAAAAAATAAAACAAATACTAGATATAAGGGGGGAGGGGTTATAAGGGTTGAAAAAGAACCCCCGCTATAGTGGCACCCTAGGCGGTTGCCTAGGGCTGACTATGGATACAAGTAAAGTTCCTGTCATTGTCCTTGTTTGTGTCCTGTTGTCAATATCTTCTATGGCATACTGATAGTCTCTCTTACTACTAGTGAATTTCTTGTTACTTTATTGCCCTGAGAGAGAAGACTGATTTTGTTATAAGTGATGCATTTGCAGTATTGGCACTGACAGCACTGCAAAATGAAATACATAAATATGAGTGCAGGAAGACTCTTACCGTATTAATAGAAATATTTCCCATGAATAACTTTCTTTTGCTGGTCTTGCGTTCTTCAGTGAAAGTTAATATTCCACAGTATGTTACAAGGACAGTGCTGCATTTTCACTTTCAGAATTAGTACGGTATTTAAAGTAATGTTACATATGTAATACTTTTACATGTTTTTCAATACATTTTATTTAAACAGAAAAGTATACTGTGCAATTAATTGAAATAATGGTAAATATCTGTAACCATGTGATAAAAGTTGCTTTTATTACAGCGAGAAATACTTTAAAATGTTTTTGTTGTATTTGGGCAGTACAACTGCATCAGTTGCAATGATTTTTTTAGTTATTTTTTTTCCAGTGTAAAGTTTCTGCATTAAATTTTGCACAATAAATGAAATAGAATTCTCTCATGCACAATGACTCACAATGTCAGAAATGTGTTTATTTTGGGGGGCTGAATTGTTAAAGTATTCTGTGAACATAGAATATTTAAATACAACTGCATACTGTACAACAAACTGAAAAAGTGGTATTATATTTTTACTAAAACATTTTGAAAAATGAAAGTACATATTTTTCATTACAGGAAGAACAATTTGAGTAGAAGTAAATGATGCACAGTTAATAGAAATGCGGGCACTATATTTTTATTGTGACTGGGCTAAGGAGAGTGAAATGCATGTTTTTCATCCTAGGAACAATAATAACTCCAATACATTAATAAACAGTGAGCTAGGGAATCCTACCTGTGTTATCAGTCTAAAACTAATATTTTCTATGAATACTTTATCCATCCCACCCCAAGTTGAGTAATAAGGAAATGTAATTCAGTAGTACAAAATGAATTGCCATACTTTTATTTATTTTATTTTTCTTTTATTTATTTATTTATTTACCAAGGTAACATACAGCAGAAGTGTAGCTATGATGGAGCAAAGTGGGCAGCAAACCAGTATGCAAGACTTCAGGAAGTGTGATTGACAGATCTGTGTTTTTTCTATTATTTAATGCTCTTCACTGTTGCCAGGAGCAGAGATGGAAGTCTTTAGGATCTGGCAATCCATTTTAGAAGATAAGGAAATAGCCGTACATCTTTTTTGCTGTCATGCAGAGCATGAGGGCATCGTGAAGAGGTATGGGGGCACAGTACCTGGCACTGCTCTGTAGTGTCAGATGGTAGAAAGGACTTAAGGGGTAAAGTGGAGCCTCTTAGGATCTGCATCTTCTCTGGAGAAGAAATTACAGTGGGAACCTTTTTCTTGCAGGGCATGATGGGGGTGGGCATGATGGAAGGGATAGAGCATAGATTAGATGAAAGAATATTTTTTTTTTGTTCCTCAATCTTGAGTTCAGGGATGCCAGACTGAGGAATTGGCACTGGGTACCAAATGAGCCAGCTGCAGCTCTGGTATACAGCAAAATATATAGTCTGTTAGTCAGAGTTAGACAGAGGAAATAGGCACGAGTTGTTAACGAGCTGCTTCATGTATTCCTGGGTGCAGGAATGATTCCACCTCCATTTCCCTGCTCTTTGTCTCTGAACAACTTAATAGGTCAATGAGAGCAGGGTTGCCCCAAGAAAGCAACACTTGTATCCATATGGCTTACCTGGTTAACAAACGAATAAAATAAAAGTGAAGTACATGCAAATAGAAGTACAATTCTGTCCAATATGCAGAAATAGTGAGACTACATTTTTGCTATAGATATGTTCAAAAACTGAAATGCACATTTGTCATTACAAAAAGAACAGTGCTGTACTGGGCATTGTAAGAAAAAAATGGTACCGCATTCTTTCAGCAAGTCTTAAAACATTTTACAACAGTGTTTTCACTGTTTCTGTTTGTGACCATTAAAATGTGTAGTTGTGGAAAATTATCCTGACAAGTTTAAAACTTGCAAAGCTATGAAAAGTTGAATAAAAACACTTGCACAATTAAACCATGCAGTAAATGAATAGGAGAGCTTTGCAAAAGTGTCTTGCACCTCCTTAATATGTTCATTGTAACTTGTCTGCTGTTTTTTTTTCTTCCTATCAAATAGAAGCATTGTGGGCTGTGTGTATGAGACTTTAATGTGAGCAGTAGAGCTGTGGGATGTAGAAGCAGTGGTTAGGGGCTATACACATGTGGAAGTCTTGAGAGGTAGTACATATGAGAAAAATTGCAGCAGAAAGGTGCGTGTGTGTGTGTGTGTGTGTGTGTGTGTGTGTGTGTGTGTGTGTGTGTGTGTGTGTGTGTGTGTGTGTGTGAGATACTGTAACACTGCATGGTGGTTTTCATCATTTGATGCGCCAAAATGTAAAACTGAAGTGAAATAATGTAATTAACCCTGCTGTAAAAAGTGTAAGTAGTGTTTCTTTAAAACAGTCATGTAGAGTTTTATATCAGCATGGGATGATACCTGAAGAAACTTTTATTAATGATCAACTAATCAATTAAAATTAATAAGGTCTTAACCTTCATTTTATACACTAAAGGATTTGGTTTCTTGATGCACCTAGAGTTTGTGTTTGTAACCGCTGTTTAAGGGTATATGCTGCAGCAAAGGACGAGGTATTGTAGAATAAACGTAAAGTAGTGTTGTGACTCCATTAATCAGAGAAGCTGGACTCTCAGTGCAGGAAGACTGTGTGCCTAAACGGTACTGAGGAGGGAGGTATACATTTCTTAGGAAGACTGTGCGCCTAAACGGTACTGAGGAGGGAGGTATACACTTCTTGGGAAGACTGTGTGCCTAAACAGTACTGAGGAGGGAGGTATACACTTCTTAGGAAGACTGTGTGTCTAAGCGGTACTGAGGAGGGAGGTATACACTTCTTAGGAAGACTGTGTGTCTAAGCGGTACTGAGGAGGGAGGTATACACTTAGGATAACTGTGTACTAGAACGGTACTGAGGAGGGAGGTATACAATTCTTAGGAAGACTGCGTGCCTTGAATGGTACTGAGGAGAGGTATACACTTCTTAGGAAGACTGTGTGCCTTGAATGGTACTGAGGAGGGAGGTATACACTTCTTAGGAAGACTGTGTGCCTTGAACGGTACTGAGGAGGGAGGTATACACTTCTTAGGAAGACTGTGTGCCTTAAACGGTACTGAGGAGGGAGGTATACACTTCTTAGGAAGACTGTGTGCCTTGAATGGTACTGAGGAGGGAGGTATACACTTCTTAAGAAGACTGTGTGCCTTGAATGGTACTGAGGAGGGAGGTATACACTTCTTAGGAAGACTGTGTGCCTTGAATGGTACTGAGGAGGGAGGTGTACACTTCTTAGGAAGACTGTGTGCCTTGAACGGTACTGAGGAGGGAGGTATACACTTCTTAGGAAGACTGTGTGCCTTGAACGGTACTGAGGAGGGTGGTATACACTTCTTAGGAAGACTGTGTGCCTTGAACGGTACTGAGGAGGGAGGTGTACACTTCTTAGGAAGACTGTGTGCCTTGAACGGTACTGAGGAGGGAGGTATACACTTCTTTCTGTTGATTTTCTTTTGCTTAACCTGTATATGCAACAAAAGCTTGTACCAATTCTTTTTTTCTTCCACTTAATAAAACTACATCATTTTTCTGGACTCTTACTTTCTGCTGCATTTTTTATACCACAAAAATATGTATGCATGTGTGTAATAGATTTTTGTATTTATAGGTTCATAGCTGGTTACTAGGATATCAATGGAAGAGCCATTTTAAGCCTAGCCAAACTTACCCTAAATTTACCAAAATATTACTAATGTGTCAATACCCCAAGCAATTTTACATTTACAATATTGGCTTGTACACATCAAGTGCTCATAGGCTGCCCCTGTCTGTTAGGAAAATAGATACCAAACCAGGGATAAATTTGTAATTTCCATTTATTCGCCTTAGCTATGTTTAGAGCTTGGGGTGAGCTTTGCTTCATAAGGATAGGAAACCTGTTCAGTGAGGGGGGTAATCTTTGACAGACATGCCTGTCCCTTGAACATGTCTTGTTTGTGACAGAAAAGTTTAAGTTCCTAAGTTTGGGTATTTCTAATGCTAATTGTTTTGCAGATATCCAAAAGATCCTTTGGTATGGGATCAGTTGATGCCATTTAGGCTAGGCATAGATTGCCATGCAGCAGCTTGTGAGTGACTGAGTACTGGGATAGAGCACTGAGATGGTCCACACAGGAATTGTTTACTATTATTTTTCTGAAGAGCCTAAACAGCCGCGGTGGTGAAGCAGTAGCATTGTTGTCTCACAGCAAGAGGTTCTCCCGTTCGATTCTAGGCTGGAGTGTGGGGAGTGCCTTCTGTGTGGAGTCTGCATGTCCTCCTCACGGTTGGATGGCCGTTCGAAAAACATGCATAAAATGGGTGTGCCTTCATTGAAGGTTGGATGTCGAGCTGGCACCTCGACGTTCATTAAAATCTACTGCCAATCATTAGTGGACCAGAGTTCCGCTGTGGCGACCCCTAACTGGGAAAAGCCAAAAGACAAACAACAACAATTTTTGTGAAGAGCCTCTGTGGTCTTGAAAGTTGTTGCAAGTGCTTGGTCAGGTACATGCTGAAGTGTGCTTTGTACTCCTACTCATCTGGTCTGATAACAGCTGCATACAGTGGAACAATGACCTCAGTGGACCTGGATGCAAGGCTGTTTTGATATGTGTTGTGCAATGAAGAATGATTTTCTCATACTAGTGGACATATAGTGGTCAAAGGTCAAGTTAATGTCAACAATGTAATCTCACATCCCTGACAACTTATTCAACTTTTCGGTGAGCATCATCAGTGTGATTTCCAGATGTCATTTTTTCCCAAAGGATATTTATTTATTAACATTTGATTATTGGGAAAGTCCAACTGGGTAGAAGCCCATTTTCAGCAGTGGCCTGGTGAGAAAAGCTCAAAATTATTACAAAATATTTTAGGGACAATTTTACAATCTTCAAAAATAAAACAAAAACCTCTACAGTTTAAGTAACAAATTAGTGATATAAAAATTGGTTAAGAATTGATACAAGTTATATGACAGTAATTTCATATTTTATAGAAATCTTAGACCGTTTGTAGAGAAATTAAGGGCAAGTTAGCTTAATACAAACAGGAATTGCAATGTGAAGTGAGGGAAAAACAGGATTATGGTATATTTACACAAAGCTAAGAAGAGAAGTAAAGATGCAAGTGAAGACAGGAGAGTAAGGCGGTATAAGGATTGAAAAGGTACTTGATCACAGGTAGTATACATTTTTTCATATTGAAATTTAGTCCATGGCTTGACACCCATTGTTTTTTGTGTGTCTGGCCCTTCTGAAGGGTATCGCTCTCTCTTGGGTATTCAGTGACTGTACCTAGTTTGCAATTGTCTGTAAACTTGGTCAGCCAGAGGCCCTTGACTTCAAAGAAGTAGATGCCCAAAGGGAAAGGCCTTTGTTAGTAGTTGCCATCTTAGTGGAGACGAATTCCCCTATCCTAACTTC
>NC_056743.1:60746210-60748710 GCF_019279795.1 Protopterus annectens | reverse complement strand
GAGCACTGTATTAGTCTGTGTGAGATGAAGAGAGTTACTTTTAAATTTATATCCGAGCACTGTAGCATTGCTTTACTACAGGTGTAGCAATCCGTTTGCTACAGTTTAGAAAGAAAGAGGTGATTTTCAAGTTAAATTGACGAGAGTTGTTTAAGTTAAGTTTAAGTGCTGTAGTGCTCAATGCATTGTATAAACTGAAGCAAAGCTACAGTTTAAACACAAAAAAAGTTTAAAGTTAAAATTGAGTGCTGTAGTGCTTTGTGTGGAATAAACTATGTTACAGATTAAACACAAAAAAATAAATTTTTTAAAGTTAAATAAAAAAAAATGTTTACATTAAATCTCAGTATTTGCTACAGCTTAAAAGGAAAAAAAAGCTTTTATGTCTTTGTTTTACTTTCAGCTGTGGAAGTGAGGTATAGAAACAGGATCTGACTGACTCCTGCATTTCAGCAGCACCAACTAAGATAGGGAACTTTTATTTTGCTTGTCAGCCAGTGAGGGACACCTAATTGAATGGATGCAAGCACGGGATGAGCCAACTACACATTTGGATCAGACCAATGACTTCTAAGAGGAGTGCACCATTCCACCTTAAATTTAAGGACCAGTTCAAGGATATTAAGGATATTTGCACCCATGGTGTGTGTGCAGACTAGTTTTTCAGTGGTGTTTGCATTAACAAAGTCCAATATTCTCTGAACCTGCATGATTGAAGCCATGTATGATTCCCAGTCAATACTGGAGTAAAGTCACCCATGAATATTGTGTTATAGGTTGAATTAGAAGTTTATATAGTACTTTCAGGTATATGGTATGGTCTTCATCTGTCATGGAGGGAGACCTAAAGCTTGCAAGGCTATGATATGGAACTTTACTTATGGTAAGATGGATGTGAAGACATTCAGATGTGGCATGCTGTTTGAACAGGCTTGAGTTGTGTGCATGTTTGATGTCAATTGAGGCTGCTCCATCTTTAGACATTACCTGTGCAATAGATTGCCTAAATGTGTGGAAGGCATTATAGCCTTATTCTTTCAGGGTGCCCTCTATGGCTTTAAACCAAATATGTGTAACTGTGCAGATGCCTATAATTTCCAGGATGAAGAGACCTTGAATGGAGTGCAGTTTCTTTTTTAAACTCCTGGCATTAAGCAAGAATAGGTATAGATTATTCTGATGTAGATAGGTTTATCAGGTTACCACTCTCTATATAAAAAAAAAAAAAAAAAAGTTCCTATGGGGCAGACAAACTTTTAATCATCAGTATAGGTAGAAAAGTTGCAGAGCATCCCTGGCAAAGCAATGATCTGTCTACCATAGTCTCATGAGCAGAACCTACTGATGTACTCTCTCCCCTTGGAGTGCACATATGTATACATATACCTGTGCGTGTGCATGTCTCTTTCTATATATATATATATATATATATATATATATATATATAATATACACGCACACACACATATGTATGTATATACACACACATTTTATATATATATATATATATATATATATATATATATATATATATATATATATATATATGTATGTATATGCATATAGTGTGTGCACTTGCACTGTTGGGCTGGCTGTAGTACCACAACATCCCTATGCAACCTCACCAGTGATATGAACATGGGCAAGGGGGTTTTAACAAGGGCTGTCTTCACTGATCTGACAAAAACATTTGACTTGACTGACCATCTTCTATTAAACTCACTTATCTCATTTGGAATGTGTCAAGACTCTTGGTTCAGAAACTCTGCTATATTTTCATGTGAGGTGCGGCAGTCATGCTGTGAGAGTGGAACTACTGCACCTTACACAAATACAGTAGCCAATTAAAGTTTGGAAGCTGTAGAGAAAGAATGGAAGTGCAGCTTTGGGTTTTAGGCAGTGATTTGGAGAGATGGTGTATGATTAGGGAATGTAGGGTTAGGGAGCAGAAGGGCAGTTCTAGATTTAGGTTTAAGGAGGGGCAGTGGAGTTGTAGGTTTATGAAGTAATCATGATATTTAGGGTTAAGGAGTTGGTGGGGAGTCCTGTGGTTAGGACTGGGGAATGGTTAGGTGTTTCAGGGTTTGAGTTTGGGCTGTTACAGGGCTATGTAGATGCATAGTGCAACATCACCTCTGGAATTGCTTCCCATGAATAGCCCAATGTCTGGCCAGCATACCAAAGACTTTATTACCTAGGCAGCATCACAAGTCCAGACATGTACTTGCAACACAAGCATGCAGCATAAAGGTGATGCACATAGGCTCTCAACGCAGAACTTCATTGCCACCAGTCTGAACACCATTATCATACATTGATCTGAATGCCCTTCACTTTGCTAGTTGTACATCTTTTGGATAAGTACCCTGTTGGGATTATTTTGTCTTTTTCTCTTTCTTACATTGTTCAGTGGGTTACAAGTCATCTAAGAAAAGGAAATGTCAGTGCTGGAGGCAGATTCCCCATAAAGACTGCCACCCTAGGGTTTTTTGGGATTTTT